>NC_057776.1:14550217-14553598 GCF_014825855.1 Bombus pyrosoma
CACCGAAGCTGCTGGATCAATTAAAGATATAATAACCTGTCAACCTCAGCGTTATTTCTATTAATCACCCTTATTATCCCACAAGAAATAAGGGATCGTACGAATCGTGGCGTCGATTAGTCTATCGTAACGGGAATTTACGACTCCCGTTGGCGCGCTTCTCCCTGATCGCGTCTCCCCGCGAACGTGCGAAAATACACAGAAAGACGTTTGATTTGCATCATCGTTATAAATTGATTCTTACTTTATCAAGCACGTACTACAACTAAACTAGATGAAATAGATGAATCAATAGATGAAACGAACATTTGAAAGAAACATTCATCTATTATTCATCAGTAAATGGAAAAATATAATTGGACTTTTATCGCCATCAGAAAACTTCAATTTTCACTTTATCAAACACATATTACAATTAATATATACATGAATGAACATTTGGAAGAAAATTTTGAAAGAAATCCACGTACATTGGCAACACACCTGAAATCCAATTTCGTAATTAACAATCAAATTGTCCACAAATCTCGCCAGGTATGGAATACTTAAGAGTATTTCGATCTACTATCGCGCAAGTTAATCTTTTAAGCTTCGTTAGCAAGTGCAAAATTGTGGAAGATGTCCAAACTAGATTCATCCGAGGAGTCTGCTAGACTTTCGATTCGAATGGTTGATCGACGCCACTGCCGTGGAACGATATAACAAGATCGTGATTGTGAAAACTTTCTCGAGGAGCAGGTTCAAACCTAAAAAGTTATTTCTTCGGTGGCTGGTTGCCGCGAGGAACGAAGTAATCTAAATAATGACGAGAATTCGATGCTTGGCGTAGAAAAGAATCGAACAGAGTGTTAAGTCGAACGACTCGCGATAAGAAGCGTCAAACTTCCAGCTCTTATTTTCACAGACAGCACCGCGTGTACCTTTTTCTTCTATAAGTTTCCTTCCAACTTCTTTAACTTCCTACATCTAATATCTCTTCTTTTATACCTTTCTTTCTAGTTTTCTTCCTTTTTCAGGATTATTAAATTCTGTATGTCCCCTTTCCTACATTTTTTAGGCTGCAAGTTCTTTTGGATTCTTTCTCTTCGTGGAATTATTTTAAATAATACAGAACTTCCTCGCTTCCTCGTTCTGTTCTACTTTAATCATTTAATATTCTAGTGAAATATATTAAGGCTAATCTTCTTTTCATTTTTCATTTCTTCTCCTAATTATTCTCTTCCTTTTTTATTTTATGAAAATTGCATATAAGCGAAATAGATTATTACGATTATGGAGAAGCGATTTATCCAATTTATTCGTCTCGAAACTTAATAAATGATTCAGCATCACGAATAACAGAAATGAAGAAAGCGAGAGGAGCGAGGACAGAAGAACGAATTACGAATTTATTATACAATTATAGTTAAGTTCACCGCGGACCGCTGTGCGTTATTTACATTAATAAATTATCTATATATATATATAACGTACGGCAGCGTAATAAACTCGAGTAACGTGAGAAAGCGCCTCTGGCGAGCCACAATCTCGACTAATCCGCGTCTCTATGGGTGCCACTGTCTCTCTGCTTTTCAGCCGACTATACGTGCATAAATGAACCCGCCACCAGAATATACTGTAATCATGAAATCCACTAATAATTTCAGCCAATACTGTCTAGCACTGCAACTTTATTAATAACAGTCGATCTGAAAGGAAAAATCGATTAGTCGTTAAGAAAAAATACTTGCGGTATTTTAGAATCTAACAGAAGGATGAGGAATATGACATTAACAAATAAATAAATAATTGTGTAGGTAAATTCGATCGGACAATACCTTTGAAATTTCCGTGACACAAGCTTTTTATTTCCTATTTATATATTTAATCATCAAAATCTAGAAAAGATTTCCAGAAACTTCTGCGTTTGAGTGTCTTTTATCGTACAAAAAGACCCTAACAAACCCATGTGTCATTAAACAGCACTTTAAATTAAAGTCTTACAACAAACTTAATAAATAAAATATCAAACGACGTCTGAACTACACGTCTGACAATATCAAAAGTATCGATTTACACAGTTGAGATTAGATAAAAACGTTCAATTTCAAAAATGTTATATCCTTTCAAAAGGAACAGCTTCCGACTACGAAAACATTCATAATGACCTAATGTTACGTTTCTTCCTCAAACAATACACCATGCTTTTCATTCGATCCAATTAATCATTTGAAAGCATCAATCGCCACGATCAACCACTCGAAGCAAAAATAAAGCCCGATACTTCTGAACGCGCAAGAATAATAAAGCTACGTTACCAAGCCGTTCTACAGATGGTGAAAACAATGGTGGCTCGTATAATCACGGCCAATCCACGCTCGTGTCGCCGCGAGCGCGAAATTGAAACGCGCGCGTCGAATGTCCAATAGGTTCGCCAGCCTCCTCGTGTCGTGGCCGATCAAAGCGAAAAGTGTCTTCTGTTTCGCGCTGCAAAAAGCCTGGATACCGAGCTTCTTCCATTCCCCTCTATCTTCCTCTCTCTCTCTCTCTCTCTTTTTCTCTTTTTGTCTCGTCCCCTTTCTTCATGACTTTGTAATTCTGGCTCTTGATTCCTCGCGATCGCCGCGCAAGTGTCTACTCGGTTGAAAAATTGCGCGCATCCTCGATGACGGAAGAATAGATCTCGTTCGAGACGCGAACAGACCAAAGGGCTGCTGGTGAATAGGGTGACGGAGTTAGGGGAACGCCATGCGAGGGGTTTTATTGTTAGATAGCTGAATTAAGAGCTCGCCGGTTGGGGGACTCGTGTGATGTTCGCGAGACGCGTGGAGTAAGCCGATGTTATACAGCGGCGCGCGAAGATTTCCGGCCAGACTGGATTTTTAAATTCATATTCAAAAGGCAATGTCTATTAAGTAGAAACGAATTCCTTCCGACAATGAAACTTTCACTTTATATAAAAATCGGAAAAGATTCATTTTTGTGTGTAAGAAACAAACCTTAAACAATATTGGGTAACAAGTAAAAATAAAGTAGTATGATAGATAAACATTGTTATATAGTTGTATAATATTGCTTAAAATTCTTTAAAACAACGTATTTGAAATATGATGTGAAAAATTTATCTGCCTGAAAACTTTTGCACGCCGTTGAAGAGGTTGGATGAGGTTTCAGGGCATTTGGCTATGTTTGAACATTATTTTGTTGATTCTTTGTATGGTGAATAGACCGTGGATTTTTATAAACATTCATATTTTTATGAACGCTGTCAAACCGTTGTACGTGTTGAAGAAGTTGGATGAGGTTTCAGGGAATTTGGCTAAGTTTGAATATTATTTGGTTGATTCTTTGTATGGTGAATAGACCGTGGATTTTTATAAACATTCATATTTTTATGAACGC
>NC_057776.1:14554098-14558924 GCF_014825855.1 Bombus pyrosoma
AAACATAAAACTATACCCGATGGAAAGAATCAAATTTCCGAATGTTTAGGCCACAATCGCCTCGCGTAAGAGCGAAAGCCTGAAATCTAGCGGAAAGTAGCGGCCGAAAGGCGGAGGTCGTCCGCACGAGGGTTAGTTTCCTCATAACGGTGCACGGAGATCTAAAAGACCAGTCAAATATTTACTGGGACTTCCAACGGCCCCTTTAATAAGTTTTTTATTGGACTTCCCTCTTTATACTCTGCGAGAGGCTGGCCTGGTATTTGCGCGCGTCCGATCATCTCTCTTCTTTCCCTCCCTCCCTCGCTCTCTTTCTTTTACTCTTTCTCTCTTTCTCTTCTCCATTGAATCTTCAAACCAGGCGGCTGACAATGAACTTGCGTGGGATGGTGGCTGGTTGTTCGCGTTCCTGAATCATTCTCGAGGCGGCCGATATAAGGAGAGCCGCCGGTACACGGCGGGAATGCGAATCGACGTTGATTACCCGGAGGAAGCATCTCCGGGATTTCGCGTTTACTCGACTATGAAGCAAACATTGCGATGCCATCGATCGCCCGCGTGCAAACCGGCCATCCTATCAACGTGATTTTATAGAAGGAGAACGGCGAATCGAGCACGTGGATTCGCTTTGTTTCTTTGAGCTGTCGGTTGAAGAGCGTCTGGGGACTGGGGGTGTAGTACGTTTGATGCTGAGGATTCTTGCGTCGAGGCCGGGGACGTTGTTGCGATTTTTGGATCGGCCGAACGGGTATTTTTAATGGAGAGGAAGCGGGCTGAGGTACGGGGAGTAGAGTGCCAGCGTGTTTTTAAAAGGAAGGGTTTAATATTCAGACTATAAGGGCAAATGGTAGGGGCTGGTGATACTAGAAATTAAGCGTTGAAACGAAAAGAAACGAGTTAAAAAGTGTACTTTAATATTGGGGATTTTTGTAATGAGAGTAGTGAGGTATTGAAAATATAACAGGTGTAAAGAAAAAGAATGAAAAGAAAATAAGACAGTGGGATGATATAGTAGAGTGCTACTATGTTTCAAGAAAGAGAAGTCGGAATATTGAAGATACAGAGATGCAAGTGAAAGCAACAACGTTTTGAAATTAATATTAATAAAGGAAAACTTAATACGTAGTATTAGTATGGGAAGAAAAAATGCGTTTGATGTTGAGAATCCTTGGATTAGGTCGGACAGTTGTTAATGGGCAGCATAGATTAAAGGAGTATAATTTAAGAAGGAAAGGTTTGAATATTGATAACCTGGAAAGTGGAAGTGTGAGAGATAGACTAAAAGCTGCTCATATATTCGAATGAAGGGAAATTTAATATCTAGTGGGAGTATAAGAAAGAGAGAAATCTTAATAACGGTGGATTCCAGAGTCCTTGTTGCTGGTGTTTGATACTGAGGATTCTTGGATCTGGAGTGAAGAAACTGATAAGAAAAGATGTTTTTAATTAAGAGTATGAGATGGAGAATATTTGAGGAGGAAGATTATTGAATATATAGTAGTTATAGACTGGAAGAAGATTTGGGAAACAGAAGGATTATTGGCAAGGTGGAGATGTAAGAAATACAAATTTTGAATAAAGAGAGGCTGTAATGGAAAAGAAAATTCAAAGAATGAGAAGCTAAGAGAAAATCTAAGACTCTGGAAATTAAGGATTTAATAAAAAAAAAAAAAAGGAAGAGGCTGAATGTTAAAACTGAAGTCTGAAGAAGGAGAAGGGATCAACAAAGAATTTAAGTAAAGAAATACTTAGAAAAGAGAGTTAGACACAGAAAAACTTGTAATAAAGGAAAATAGTACAGATAAAATATCAAGGCACATGTTTCAGAAAGATATAGCAATAAAAAGAATAATACAGATAAAATATCAAGGTACAAGTTTCGTTGAGAGTTTGTGTGTAGTTTATAATTATGATAGGCCATCATTATGACACTTGGGAACATAGAGATACCTACGTGATACTTAGAAAGCACTTACAGAAAGTAACGTTTTATTGAAAACGATGTGTACATTTTCAGAGATCTTCGAGTTTTATAAACTCTGCTTTATCGACCATACTCGACATACTATGGAGTAGTGTCGTAGCTATAAGTTAATGGCATAAACGATCTAACTTATATGATACTCATCTTCTGAATGGCTACTTCGAGTATCTAAGGAGAATGAGTTATGATTTTTCAACTTTCATCGAATCTACTGCTTATAGCCTTCCTCTATAGGAGAAAAACGAGAAATAATTGAAAAATGAAGATTGACGAGAGATTGACGCAAAGATATAACTTTAAGGAAAGTCAACATCGTGAAAAAAGAAATTTGTTATCCCTATCATTGATCAAATATGCCCTGGTAACAGAAATCTCACTTTACAATTGATCGTTCTTCGAAGACGTCTTCCGCGTTCTCCTTTCGCTCAACATACTTACATACAACATACTATTGAAAAAATCGCCAAATTAGTTTCACGAAGGAACAAAAGCTACTTACAAATTTTACTCGCTTCTTCAATCAACTACCGATAACATTAACTTGTCTATTGGGTTGTCCGGAAAGTGTCTTTCTTTTACAGACACGTCTTTTACAACGATGTATCTTTATACAAACATGAAACTTAATCTGTCAAACGTTGTGATCTTTATTTTGATAGAACAAACTGGATCGTACGTAATTCGATAAAATAATATAAAAAGAAAAATGTTATGCATCCATTATTTCCTTATACAAGGAAAGAAACATTTCGGACCACCTAATAGATCCTCTTACGTGGCCGAAAAATCATAGCTAATAACAAGAATCACCGAACTACCTTTCTACATACACTACGGATTTTCATGTATTTTATACAAATTTTAATACACGAAAATATATAAAATATCCAAAAGAGTAGATGAAACGAATTTCCCTTTAAATCCCTTGAAAAAATCCTTTGAAGCACAAACATATAAAAATATAAAAATGCACAAACTCCGCAGTCTACTTATATCAATTCCAATTTGTACCAACTGCTTTTCCCCCTATGGGACTACGTAAATAGAATTGTACAGTACATCAGCTTCAAAGCATCGTAATATGTTCGTCATTTTCATTCAAACATCGCCGTACGATCACCAGAACCAAAACGTTCCGAGGATCAAAGGGACACGATGACAAGCAACGCGTTATCCTCTCCTTGTGACCCGTCGGGATTCCTTCTGGATGCAGGACGATCGGGAGTGGTATTAATCCGCAGCCTAGAAACGGCAAAGGAAGTGAAAAGCATAACCAGGAGAAGACAGGAAGGTAGGGAAGAGAGTGGACGACTGGTGTCTTTGAAGCAGAACCGTTGGCGAACGCGGAGTGAAGGGATCTTTGTAGCTCGTACATCTTGCTAATTAAATAAAAAAAAGGTCCCCTCCCGGTATTTTCTGCCGCTGCTGCTGCTGCTCTCTGGCTGTCGTGCCGCTATTCTTCTGGGTGTCGGCCCGCGGGCAACCGTCATTCGGTGTCTCTGACTTCGCCAAGGGTGCGGACAGGGAAAAAGTCAGAGAGGAAGAGAAGCATATAGAGGGCGAAGAAGAGGGAAAAAGAAAAGGGGCGCGGGGATAAAGAGCCGTGGCACTCCGTACCGAGCATTGTCTCCGCCATTGTTCCCGTGTGTTTGCGTTGCTCGCGGTGAGAAACCCGTCGAGCGACATTACGCACTTAGCGTTTCTGATATCGAGTTACCGATGGGGCTTTTGAGATTTCCAGATGGAAGGCTAGTGTAGGTCTTTTTGGAGGTTATAGGGGTAGATCTTTGAGTGGTTAAACAGGATAAGGTTGAAGGAGGTTTGAGTTAGGTTTTGTGTCTCTCAGATTTCTCAGGTTTTTGATATTTCAGGAGAAATTTTCGGGGATTAAGTTTTTGGCAGGTTTGCGAAGGGATTTGCATAGTTGCCATTTTAATATTTCCTGTGGGGTATTTAAGAATTCAGAATATTTTGTATTAAGATTTAGCGAGTGAGAATTTAAGATTTTGAATGTACGAATGATTAATAGTCTTTCGTAAAGTATGTTGACTTTGAAATATTTTCAAGAGTGAGGTTTTCGAGATGCTACGAATGATTGATGACTCGATATGCGTTTCATATAGAACGTTTCTGAAGTTGGCAGAAAAGTTATAATGTTGAACAAAATTTCTTGCCAAGGTAATAATTGAATTAATCTATATAAACCTCCTTAAAAATGTAACTGTTTAGTTGTTTGCTGCTTCAATTACTTTCAAATTTCAAAATTCAAGCCTTTTGGTTTCTTAGCTCTTTCGTCCAACAAATTCGCCAATACAATCTTACAGCTTCCCAAAAATTTCATCCTACACACCTTCAACAATCTTTCAGATACCAAGCTCATAATTACAACAAACAATTATCATAACATTATCATAAAAAACGCACATAATATGCAAAAACCTGAGGTCTTCAGAGTAAACTTCTCGTTATAATATTATAAGCATAAGACAGACATTTACCTAGCTTATACTTCTTTGACAGTGTTCATAAAAATATGAATGTTTATAAAAATCCGCAGTCTACTCAGCATACAAAGAATCAATCAAATAATATTGAAACTTAGCCAAATTCCCTGAAATCTCATCCAACTTCTTCAACACGTATAACGGTTTGACAGCGTTCATAAAAATATGAATGTTTATAAAAATCCACGGTCTATTCACCATACAAAGAATCAACCAAATAATATTCAAACTTAGCCAAATTCCCTGAAACCTCATCCAACTTCTTCAACACGTACAACGGTTTGACAGCGTTCATAAAAATATGAATGTTTATAAAAATCCACGGTCTATTCACCATA
>NC_057776.1:14559424-14560565 GCF_014825855.1 Bombus pyrosoma
TTACGATATAACGTATAACGTTATGTAGCATTACGTTATAGCGTATAACGTTATATGGTATTACGATATAACGTATGACGCTATATAGTCTTACGATATAACGTATAACGTTATGTAGTATTACGATATATCGTGTAACGTTATGTAGTATTAGGTTACAACGTATGACGCTATATAGTATTACGATATAACGTATAACGTTATGTAGCATTACGACATAACGTACCACGTTATGTAGCATTCCGTTACAACGTCTGACGCTATATAGTATTACGATATAACGTATAACGTTATGTAGCATTACGATACAACATATAATATTATGTAGTATTACGATATAACGTATAACGGTATATGGTAACTCGTTATAATGTATAACTATATATGGTATTATGATATAACGTATAACGGTATGTAGTATTACGATATAACGTATAACGATATATGGAATCACGATACAACGTATAACGTTATGTAGCATTACGATATAACGTATAACGTTATGTAGCATTACGATACAACGTATGACGCTATATAGTATTACGATATAACGTGTAACGTTATGTAGTATTACGTTACAACGTATGACGCTATATAATATTACGATATAACGTATAACGTTATGTAGCACTACGACATATCGTATAACGTTTTGTAGCATTACGTTAAAACGTATAACGATATGTGGTATTACGATATGACGTATAACGTTATGTAGCACTACGATATAACGTATAACGCTATATGCTACTACGTTATAGCGTACAACGCTATATGGTATTACTTCATAACGTATAACGATATGTGGTATTACGACATAACGTATAACGTTATGTAGCATTACGTTATAACGTATAACGTTATGTAGTATTACGATATATAGTGTAACGTTATGTAGTATTACGTTAAAACGTATGAGGCTGTATAGTATTACGATATAACGTATAACCTTATGTAGCATTACGTTACAACGTATGACGCCATATAGTCTTACGATATAACGTATAACGTTATGTAGCATTACGTTACAGCGTATAACGTAATGTAGTATTACGATATATCGTATGACGCTATATAGTATTACGATATAACGTATAACGATATGTAGTGTTACGATATAACGTATAACGTTATGTAGTAT
>NC_057776.1:14561065-14563171 GCF_014825855.1 Bombus pyrosoma
AGACTAAACCCGCGTCACCTACAATTAATATATTCGATCTTGCTTTCCATCTCGTGAAATCCCTGAGCGATATAATATCGATTTTTGACTCTTGAACGATAGGTCATTCGCTGTGTTGCTTGTGTATAATAGTGTTTTCTTTATTTCGAAGAAAACACTTAACGATCTTCGCATTCCTCCTCCCACTGTTGGCGAATATTGCCCGTCTTTGGGCAAGGCTTGCGAAATCACTCAAGTCTCACACAGAGAGGACCGTTAAACTCATCCTTGGCATTAAATAGAAAAGCGAAATCGAATCACAAAAGCAACAAAGAATCATAAGGACAAAGAACATCTTAGCAAAGGGAGAACCGAGCGTTAGTACAAAAGATTGATCGCCGTTGAAGTTAAAAGAGAAGAGAAAAGCCGACGGTAGAATTAAAATCAATCAGGTCCCGAGCTTAGTTTTCGCCTTCGAGCTTGCCGATACCCGATCATAAAAGCGCGGATTTCATGAATTGAATCCCTCTCGATCTCCAACACCTATAACAAAAACACCTTGTTATCAGAAACTCATAGAAATCACTCGGATAAGAGATTTAAACCTTTAATCATACTTAGATACATACCAATATTAGTTATTGATTTTAATAACTTTAATCCTCTCCCATGCTAGTACTCCTGCCCATAGCAGGTTAGCAAAAACGTGGAATATAATAGCCAGTCGCCGTAACGTTACCGCACCTGTAGCACAGTAATTCTTTTAATACTAAGTAAAAAATTAAAATAAAAGAAAATTTTATCTTCGAAATAGTCCTTAGACTATTTCTGGTGGCAGCAATTACCGCATTGATCGGAAGTTTAGATTTATATTTAACTACTATCGTTTAGTTTTCTTTCCGTTCAAATTAACAAAAACCAAATTAAAACAAATAAATACGTAACAATAGCATAAATGCTGATCTTGTAACTCCTCTTGGAAAATACAGATGGTATCATACTATACTATATTCAAAATATTTATGGGTTAATATAGCTGCGACATTTTCAAAATTTAGTATTTTGAATGCTATTAACAAGCGATTAAATAATTGGCTCAGTGATAGTAAACTTGCGTCTTGGCGCAAAATAAAAACTAAAATGAAGAAAAGGAAGAAAATAGTAATCGGATACATGGTAGTCTTGAAGCCAATATCGCAAAGTATAGCAGCTTACAAAGGAAACGAATATGTATCAACGATTCAAGATTTACACGAAGGAACGCAATTCTCGCCGCACGAATTAAACCTTGGGCACTTGACCAGAGATCCCACTGGTGAAGTAATAATCGAAGAGAAAATGGAATCAACATATGCAGAATATCTCGGAGATATGTTTGACAAAATCAACACTGTGCAGCAAACAGCAAGAGAAAACTCGATGACGTCCAAGTTAAAGCCAGAAGAGTACTACTACAGACGAATCAACTCGCAAAATTCCAAAATAGGAGATCTAGTATATCCAATAAAGGAACCTAGTAAGGGAAAATTTGCTAATCAATATACAGGACTGCAATAAGTGTCAGAAATTTTACAAAATCAAAACGTCAAGATCAAAGTGAATGAGATTCTGCGAACAGTGCACTTGGACAAGTAAAACTAGCGCATAATCGAAATAACAATAAACTAAACAATTTCAAGGCAACACAGTGCAGTAGTGTGTAGTGTAGTGTCACGTCCCGCGCTACGCACGTGCCGTAACGAAAACTACAATAAGTAAAATACATGAGCGATCATTTTAACACACAATAAACTAAAAAGATTATAAAAATAATAAAATAAAATAAAACACTAACAAAAGATTAATTAAATGTAGACGCACGTGATACTATTACATAAGGGCGACTAGTAGACTAACGATTTGGAATATACGTACATATATAAGAAACACGAAGATACATCAAATAGAATCAATTAAAAACTAATTAATAAACTATGATTATGTACGAATTAACAATCCAAATGGTTAGCCGATCAATTAAGAACAATCTATGATTTGACAGTTGGATAAACTACGGTCTAAGATCTTAATCAATCAAGACTAATTCGCGATTTGAATAATTTAAGAAATTAAACAAGGAAAGCAATT
>NC_057776.1:14563671-14571177 GCF_014825855.1 Bombus pyrosoma
ATAGAAACGTTAACCTTATAAGAGAACGAGTTACTTCATATTTTTTAAAAAACTTCAATATCAGATAACGATGAGTGTTCAACTTGAATAAATTCTCAGATAAATTCTCCATGGAATAAAAAGCTAATTAGAAATAAACTGCGAATATAATGAGAGAGATATACATACGTAATTCAATTTAGAAACTCTATAATGAAAATACGCAGGAAATAAAATCGGTCATAGAAAAATGAAAGAATGGTGCGTACACGAAAGGAAATTACTTGCTTCATTCAAACGCGGAACCTAATTTTTTGAGGTCAAGCATCACTGAAGAAAACTGAATTAACTAGGGTTTTACACTTCTCAAAGCAGACATACGGACGTCAGCTTTGACCAACCGATCTCTCAATCTCGTGATCTCACTCTTTTAATTCGTTCTCGTCAAATGTTAAACGTGACTGGAAACATCTGATTGCCTTCCAAAGGAGAGAGCAGTTCAGATATTTTAAATATTCACTTTTCTGTGACGTATATAAAACAGGACAAAAGATAAATATAAATGGGAATAGCATATCTCAACTCGATGTCACAAAAATAATATTTTGCAATATGCTCATGCATATTTGGTATTTTTACATAAATCCTGTCAGAAGAAATTTTTCTACTTTCTACCCAAACATACAAAACATTTATTTATGAAATAATTTACAGGATTCATTGAAGAATTCAATTCACACTTTTATTTACCGTTACAATTTTGAATAATAAGTATTATAGCATCACACAAATAAGAAATATCAACATTTATCTATATTCTTTAAAAGCTAATCGCCATTCATTTTCGATTCTGCTTGATCTTATATCAATATAATTTTGAGATTTGAAATTTACAGAGCATCAATAAGTTTCTTATTTTTAATTTTCGAACGTTTCCAGCATTATGAGAGTTTATTCGTATAATATTATACATTATTACAGAATAATCGATCATTATGGGTTAATCGATATTAACTAAAATATCATATTCGTAAATTTAGAAAATAATATTCTGAAAATTGCAAAAATATCATCGAAAGAATGAATGCAAATTTCTAAGAAATAAGTTTCCATTTGTGAATACTGAATTGGCAGATCACTTGAATGGATTTCTTCGCCGTGAATGCGTTTAAAAACATAAATAAATATATAAAATATATTAAATAAATCGTTATCTTTGGTCTGTATTCGCCGCACAACAAGCCCTATGGCTTTGTCTCGATAATGTAATTAAAGATTAAACCAAACTTACAAAATGGAGATTACCGATATCGTACTACCGTAAAATCGCCTTTATGGCCAGAAAGTGAACCTATTCATCATCAGGCATGCCCGGAAATGAGCACGGATCGCATAGCGTCGAAACGATTCAACGCGAGGGCTTTTGTTGCGATGAATTCAGTCGAAGACATGAGCTAATTCTGGAACTGGCCTTCATTTTTTCATCTGGCAAACTATACGCACAAGCGAAAATTACTTTTTGCCAGAACGAGCAGATCTTTTAGAAAAATATGCGATAATTTTAACAAATTTAGTGACAGGAATTATTATCTTTAATCATTGTACCGATATTTAATAGTAGCGAATAATAAAATACCATTTATTATCTCTCGTGTCTTACTTGATAGATTTAGAATTATAAAACACCTTACATTTTAATTAAATCTTGATGATTAAAATACAATTGATTTGTTGGGGGAAAGTTATAAATTGTTAAGTTTTTAAATAGTACGAGACTGCCCTTGCAGTTAAAGAAATGTACGAAGTTATACTTGTTGCAGGAATAACATTATTTTAATGACTATGGAAATGAGAGTATTCAAATGATGAGGAATTTTATATGTTAAAATTTTGCAGTAAAAGTAAGCGAAACTTAGATTTAATAAAGTTGATTTATATCTAACATGATAAAATCAATTAAACAAAAAATTTTTGAAAATGTCTATTCATCGTATAATTTCTCTTAATATTGCTATATCTTCTTTACCAACCGTTGATACAGACACAATATCAATGAAAATAACAAATTCAAATAAGAAATAAGTTCAAAGTTCAAACAAGAATTCAAATTTCAAATTTTTCTTTACTTCTATTTCTGCCTAACCATTTAACCATATTGCAAAAAGCACAAATATCCAAAGAACAAAATATCCGCGTTATCGGCCGGAATTTTGGCGTCAATTTAATTAACTATAATCGACCCGGACGATGAATTGGAGATATCGTTAGTTCGTAAAGCCTCGCAAATGGGAAAAGAAGCCATTCACTGTAAGACACGTTTAACAGGTAGACAGCGTATATGAAGGATTCTGAAATTCTGGACGCGACATTTAACGACGAAAAGCACAGAGGATTAACCGCACAAGAGTAATTTTGCATTTCTTCCAGAGCAACGTATCACAGTCACAAACTACTGTGCAGCACGCTTTATTTAAACGCGACAGAACCGGTCGAAAGTGAATCAAGCAATTTCCGCGTCGCATCTTGAAACTTCGTAAACCATTGAGCGCGTAATACGTCTCAACTTCGGATTACAAGCTAACGGTCTCTTATATAGAACAGTAAGCCATTTATTTCGTTCTATGAAAAGACACAAGGCATTAGGTTCAATCAGACAACGGTGACGAAACTTCATTTAGGCATTTATCTTTCACACTCTGTTTCGCGTTTTGTTTTGTAGAAAGATCAATTATAGAATAGTGAATTAAATACAAAGGGTGAGTCTAGTAACTGGGTCGGGGTATATTGCTCCGATGCTACCGCAGATATAACAAAATTGTACAGGCAAATTTTACATCGTTTATCAAACTCCGCCATTGCGCAGTGCGATTTTGTACAGAAATTCGTCGTCACAGTCGAGAAATGCAATTGCACATGTTTTGCAAGGAATCCTGTGATATTCTTTTTTGCACTAATTGATTTCTCGTTCCGTTTGGAACAAAATTTCTGGTACATTTGGAACAAAAAAAAAAAAAAAGATATTAGGTTATCATATGCAAAAAATTAGTATTTCGTGAAATATATATTTCAAACTTTATACAATGTCCATCAACGTTAAAATGACAAGTCGCGTCGCTGCTATGTTTACATACATACTATGTTTATATACATACTATATTTACATACAACAGTGATATTGTACTTACAGCTCAACACAATTCTCGTGTTTCGTGTTCTATTTGTTTCCTGTTAAAATTACATCTTTCGAAAAGTATTGAATTTTTCGTGACTTCACTCTGACGTTTTTGTTATTCGAAACCATTTAATGGCACGAAGAATCAATTAACGCAAAAATGATCGTACAGTTTCATTTAGAAAAAATAATACGATCGAACTTTGCAACTATACCGATGCATTTCTAAATAAGATGGCACTTCACAATGATAGTCCGGTATACGATGTAAAATATTCCTCCACGATTTTTTTATATCCGCAATAGAGATATACTTATTCTGTATGTTTGAGTTGATCAAAATTATATTTATAGAATTTATCAATTTTATAAATATTAATTTACCATATTATATTATATTAAATACCATTGTATTATAATATATACTATAACCCATATCATAATACCATAATATCATAATATATTATATTAAATAATTATATTAAACCACTATTTAATAAAGATATAGATTCAGTTTAACTGAGAATTATCTTTTTATTATACTTTTAAGCTGAACACAAAAAATAGTTTTCACGTATCAATTGCATATTTCCATTACTTGCAAGCGAAAATAAAATTTAAACACTTATGGGCACTTTTAATTTGAGAGTGTCCAAAATAATAAATAAAATTTATGCATGTACGTAAATCTTTCGTCACGGGAACTTTGTAAAAATCATTTGCATGATAATAACGACACAATTCTGAAGGATAATAAAATAGACGCGTACTGAGTGCAATTAGTGCTAAGAGCAATTCCAGATTATATTACTGAAATTAGTAGTAGTTGTGGCGAGCAACTGTATCATCACATTGATTAAAATTTATGCTATACCAGATACTGTTACTAAACGCATACAACCGCTCGAAGCGACTACCGAGTTCGAAACGTAAAAAACGAAAGATATTTTTAATCTGTCTAAAATCCAAGTGGTTTTACTAACTTAAAAGCAATAACTGTTCTTTTCACGATAAACGATCTTTTTAATTATGATATATACTATGCACTACATATAACTACTTTTTTTTTCTGCTTATCCGTTTTTGTCAAACATTGAAAATTATATATAAAGAATTGAAATTTTGCTGTTACTAGAATTAAACAATACGTATATTAATTACACTAAAACGTAACATTTTTTCAATGTTTAATATATTGAGAGTCTAATGATCTGTAAGTTCGTATACACCACACATAATATTTATTGTACTTAAAAATTAACTAATATATGAAAGGAAATAATTATATTATTTAGCTGCAACCATTTAATTCTCCCATATGTAAAATTATATAAAATTACAATATAAAATGGAAATTATACAAAGATTTTAATGTAATAGTGACTTTTCAAACTCTTAGGAACATTCTTACGTATGATATGTATAGTTATTATACACCGATGCAAAGAAACAATGAAAAGATGCATAGCATTTCGCAATGGTCTATGAATCAAACTGATGCAAGTAACGTTAAACAAACAAATTGATTCGTACCCAGCAGAATTACAGAACAAGGAACATGACGAAACAGAGAATAATTTACCTCTGTATTGACGGCGGAGGAACAGTTTATACAGCAATTTTATTTTCGCTTCGAAAACGTTTCTCGCTGGCGTAGCTGTATAGAAAAATGAAGATGATCGGGAATAAAAGTTAAGTACAATCAAGCATCACATTGTATCTATTGACACGATACTTCAACTTCGTTTAAGATAGTTGTACTACAAGCACTATTAATATAGGCGAGAAACGAAGTATATAACACGAAAGTGACATATATATATAGGGCGAAACAAAATATTTTGAGAAGACTAATCGTAACTACGAATACAAATTCCATTGAAGTAGGATCAAGAAGTGAGGAAAATTTAAGGCTAGTTTATGCGAGCAAAAATATACTTCTTTCAAGATCAAAATGATGTTAGGGAAAAGAATTTAAGATTCGCAGACCGGATAGTACGCATCAGATAGAATAACAAATGGACAATGAATTTATTACAGTTTCTAAAAACAATGTTATTAGAATGATTCGTTTTACAGTGGATTATGTGGTAAATAAAGTGATTTTACGCCTTTATATATTAAGATAACGAAATAGAAACAGAGAAATTTTTCCTGTAAATCCGGCACTATTAACTTTTTGGCCTATATTCAGCTTAATTGCTCTTATCCATACTACCAGACTCTCGAACTCACCTCTTTTACCTAACTGCATAATTTAATCTATAACTAAAGCAGGTAGTACAGTTCGATTCGTAATCGTGAAAGATTGAGAGCTTCAAGAAATACAAGCTCTCAAAGACAATCAATCGATACATCAACTATCACCATATCGTTATTCATTAGTTCGTTAACTTCGCGAAGTTTCTAGTACTTGGAAAATAAATCATGGATCATAAATCATCGTCTAATTTTAGTTTTTAACAGCAAGGAGCCGTATACACATGAAATTAATAGAAAAAAAGCAGAACTCAATTTTATGAAGAACGAAAAATAATTTAAACGGGTTATAGCATTTGACACGAAATTACATAGTATGTTTGCTTACTCACATTTGATTCACCGATAAATTTCATGGAGAATTCTATTCAAATAGAAGTAGAAATTTAGATAGAAATAAAAGTTTAAAAAGAAACGGTCTTTTTCTTTTTAAGGAAAAATACTCCGAAACTTTCTTTGATTTTTTTATTAACTCGTACATTCTCTTACGTCGCTTTGGAGATAGAAGTTACACAAACATTTTTGTAAATTATGCAGCAAGATAATTCAGAATTGCATCGGCAGAAGAAATAGTAATCTAACATACATCAAACATCTTTCGCAATATATACTATTCACCAGAAGTAAAATATTCTTGGCTTGTAACAAATTTTTCTGGCAAACAAATACAGTAAATTACATGTAATACGATTTTTTATTCCATTATAAGGCTCCTTTGCTGTAATACTGCCCGCTAACTGGACTTTCTTGACAAATTGGAACTAATATAAAATTTGTAAAGATAATTATACATATTCATCAACAAATATTCACACAGATTTATTAAAATAATAATATAAAAATAATTGAAATAAACCTTCTAGTCTGAGTTACTCTCGAATCGTTACTTGTAAAATTCTTGAAAAAAAATGGGAACATAAGTGATAGAAAATGATTGATAGAAAATGGAGGAAGCTTTCTTATTACTTCACAAAAATTAAAAAAAAATGCAAAATAGGGCGATCGGCTGCCAAGCCCGCGATCCTAGTTGCTTAGAAAGTTGTCCATCAGACTCTCCGGATGACTGCTGCTGACACCTTATCTCTGCAATTCCACGAAGCGCTTCTTGAAAGAGTCTGGAGGCGTTTCCCCGACAGATTTTGAATCAATCGACCAACATGTAGATGTTGCTTTCCATACTGTCCACTACCCCGTTCAGAGTTTCGATCGTTTCGCTGCCCATTTTTTCATTTTTGCTCTTGCTTTGCTTCGATGTTTGTTTTTTTCTTGGGGTTCTTTTGGAGCGTTAGAGGGTGGATTGTTAGACAGACCCAAAAACGCTTATTTTTGGTGGGCAGCGGCGTCCTTATGAGAAACAGAGTCTTCATTGTCCCTGATCCCTTTCTTCGAAATCCTCCCGTGAGACAAGCGCTTCGGCACTTGATGGCAGCCAGTATGGTGTGTGGCCTAAACGTCGGTTGAGTGGTCACCTTCCTCCATCCGGACGATCCCTAACCGTCGACGATCCATGAAAAGCGTAAAACTCGGTGCCAGGATTCGAACCCGGGTCCTAGGCGCTAGTAGTCAACTACGCTAATCACGTCGCTACCGTCGTCCTTAATGTTCCATACACGTATAAACATATTTAAATCGCTCGAAACAAAATACTTTTTCATATTTTACATTTTTATTTAATTTAAGAAATCTCATTTTCGTGTTTCTACGTCCGTTAATGTATTATCGATGCATCAATATGAATGATCGAACAGATATTAGACATTGTCAAAGTTGCAGTTAGTTAACCGTGTGATCATGTTTCACCAATTCGCGTTATTCCATCCGTATGAAAATTCATCTCGCGTGGAGAAGCTGAATATGGGTCATGCGAATAACCTTTTCGATTTGGCAGCAATCGTCGTGGTCCTTCAAAATCGATTGCACTTCTATTAACGACAGATGAGCGTGAGTTTGAAATCCAGCATCTTGAAATTCACGCAGTACACGCAGAAATACGTAGTTTAATAGATAACTAGCTTTGATTTCCACGAATTTTCGAGCCTGTCGAAATTTTTTCACGAAAAAGAAAAGCTTTCTAAAAATAGTTGATTAACACGTTC
>NC_057776.1:14571677-14625211 GCF_014825855.1 Bombus pyrosoma
TTTTCATTATAGAGTTTCTAAATTGAATTACGTATGTATATCTCTCTCATTATATTCGCAGTTTATTTCTAATTAGCTTTTTATTCCATGGAGAATTTATCTGAGAATTTATTCAAGTTGAACACTCATCGTTATCTGATATTGAAGTTTTTTAAAAAATATGAAGTAACTCGTTCTCTTATAAGGTTAACGTTTCTATCCGTAAAATCGCCAAGAAAAATATATATTATTCTTTTCTTCATATAATTGAGTGTATATGATTATTTGAAAAATAATTTTCATTATATTTCACAATTTAATATCTAATTAAAAGGAATATAAAGTAAAACGAACCAAGGAAATGAACGTAGGACACCTGAAATAATTGCTATCGTTCAAAATTGAATATTCTATTATTATTTTCTATTATTATCTATTATCTATTATTATTATCATATATCGATTGTTTTATTTGAAGTAGAACTTGTTACCAAATTATTTTTAGAAAGCCCTTCTTTTTGATGGAAAAATTTTGTCAGGTTCGAAAATTCGTGATAATCAAAGGCATCATTACCTAGTATTAACTACGTATTTCGGCGTATACTGCTTGGACTTCAAAATGCTTGATTTCAAACTCATGCTTATTTGTCGTTAATAGAAATGCAATCGATTCTGAGGGACCACGACGATTGCTGCCAATCCAAAGGGTTATTCGCATGACCCATATTTAGTTTCTCCACGCGAAACGAATTTTCATACGGACGAAATAACGTGAACTGCGCAAACACGCATCATCACAGGCAAGTTAGCTGTCCATTAAAAACTGTCGATGTCTAATGTGTGTTCCATCATTCATATTGACTTTCGTTGATAAACTAAAAAAACATGGAAACACGAAAGTGATATCTATTAAATTAGTTAAAAATACAAAATATGAAAATATATTTTGTAATCGCAGTATCTGTTGATATAATTCAATTAGTATCTAGAATTCTAAAAACCTGGAAGATTTGAAAAGGAATGTGCAGATAAAAATTGGATGTTCAAAGATTTATATATCTGTATGCAACGCTAGAACCTTCAGACTTAAGAGAGGATTTCATAAACAAAGATGTTATAGGACAACGGTAGCGCTGTGGTTAGCGTAGTTGGTTGGTAATCTTCCAGACCCAGGTTCGAATCCCGACACTCATAGTCCGGTTTTTCACCATTCCTAGATCTGAACAAGGAGGAACGATTATTGATGGTTGTTGGAGAAAAATCCCCCAACCCTGAAGAAATTACGAACTTTGTAGTGTAAGATCTAATTTAGGAAATAAGGTTTAGGATATAAGGTAGATAAGAGGAGGGAGGAGGAGGGTAGGTTAGTGAATAATTATGGCCTTTTGACCTAAAGGAGTCATGTGATGATGAACATCTTTGTCTCCACCACCGACTTAAATTAAGGTCGCATTTATAATATGGGACTTGATTACCCTGTTATAGAAAATGTACGAAAAATAGGTAATTTAAAAATTATCAGCAAATGGCTGTTTGAATTTGACCTGATGAATAAATAGGAGGGTGTGCTATATAGACCACCCCTCCGCTGAAGTGATAATCGACTACATATTACACAAAAATGTTGGAAAGGTGTCAAGGAAAGATTAAGATGTCAGGAAAAACGGGCTGTAGGTTTGGTCAGTTTAGTAGCTTTACTACGTGCGCTATTCCAAGCGTTGTCCTTATTTTGCACAATTTCTCTGAATTTGTATAACGCAATAAAAACAAAGAATTCTTTCATTTTCTGTAAATGTTTCATTTATACTCATATAATTTTGAAAAATTTATAAGTAACGATTCAGGAATTAATTCGATATATTTTGATATCTATGGTACTAATAGCAAAAGCTATTACATCTACATTACATCTACAGCTATTACATTTCCCATCCTTCCTAGCCCGTCAGCACTTTTCTCTGCACTGTAGTTCATCGGGTTTTTTCCAAATGGTTTTCCCACGATACTACAAGATTAGTAATAGAAATATTTTATACCTATTATCGATTGAAATGTTTTTCAAATATTTTTAAGATTGTTCAATTACAAAAATATATATTCATCTCATTATTACGTTTTGTAAGTTATTTTTTATTTTTCAAAAAGTAACCGTTTACTTGTTAGATTTACACGATGGGTTTATCGATCCACTGGTTCCAGTGTATCTTAGGTTTTAGTGGTTTCCCAGGCCTACTGCCCTTTTTTACAGACACGTTACTCAGCATCCACAAAAAAAGTTAGAAAGTCAGAGTTTAGTTGGGCAAGTTGGAGTAAACTTGTGCTAAAAAAGACATATCGCTCTTCTTGCCTGGAGAACGTATCTATAGATTTAAATTTTACTATCTCAAAAGTTGAAGATGAGAAATTAAATTGGCTGAATCGAAATGAATTATCTTTCATAGTACTTATATTAAAAGAATTTTATAAATCTAATATTTCTTACAAACGTGTATATAGTATTTTATGCTTTTTAGATTGCAACATTTTTTACGATTTTTTGAAAAACTTTCCTAAAAGTTACAAAGAAAGAAATATACAAATGTAGTACGAAAACATAATAATCGTAAAAAATAAGGAAGAGTAATAAATTACTGATAAATAAGTAACAGAGAATCGTCTTTTTCTTTTACTTATTGTATGTACGCCTCGTAAATGTCCGCGTTCCTTATGAAGTGATTTGATACGACCTTCTAGAAATATTTTCATTTAAAAATTCTCTATTACGATAAATGTAGTTCTTCATAACGATAGTTTCCCACCACTATACATTTCTCATAAATGAATGCGTAATCTACGAGATATGAAGAACATAACGAGTATCATGGAATCTTCCACATCTTCCTTATTAAATTTCGTAATTCACGTCAGTGTCATTACCAATATTAAGTAAATATAATTATCTGTATATGTAATATTTATCTATCTATTCTAAATCTATTCAAAATGTATATGATACATTGGAATAGGGATTGAAAATTAAATCCGTGTCATGACTTTAACTACAATAAAATATATATTTCTGTACATAAGTACATTCTATATAACAAAAGATGTATCGATGATTGAAATTTATCATTACTAAATTTCGTATCTTTAAAAATATCAAGATTATTTTTGAACGTTTCTTTCTAAGTAGAATTTTTTAAAATGAAATGTATACATATACATTAAAAAATAGCAATCTAAGGGAATTCTAAAAATACCAAATTTGCTGTTTCCCACATAATAAACAAAGAAATATGATATAACAATTTACAAACCATAAATGATTTTTGCAATCTAAGATTCAAGGTGCCATATATCATGTCGTCGATTAATACCTTAATTTACAATATTATAAAATACAAATATTTTTATCTTCGATGCAAAATCAAATTGAGTATCCTTTAACTTCTAACGTTAGAAAAACACTGACGAATTACGCATGATATCTCTTAATGGTCCGATAAATTTTCCAATCGGCTACGTACATATATATCTAGTGGTGACGAGAGAGCATATTTAATTCTGAAACGCGCGACAATCGACCATTGTCGTGACGCAATTCGGATACGGATAAATGGAAAGCAATAGGAGCCTATATTTGATTTTTCGGTTGAATAAAGTTCGTCACTCACTCCTCGATTTTGTTATGGACACATGGAAATCTCTACTATCATCTAAACTAGGACAATGGGAATATTTTACACAAGCAATTTTTGAAAATAACAATAACAGTTTAATAATACCGTGATAACTCCGACTTTCCATATTTCCAATCTGCATTGTTTCCATTGTTTCCGGTTTTCCACTTGTTCACGAGTATAAAGCGTGTATAGTTTCCGTTTAACTATCCAATACATGTTTTAAAATGTTCAACATTTCGCCCTCTCCCCCTTTTCTTTAAAGAAAGGGAAACGGTCTTTTTAGCTTTACCTGTCGTATCTCTTTCTTTTTGCTTGAACGTTATTTTTTAATCTTTGTTCTTAGTATTTCGTTTTTTGGAATTCTTTGTCAGTATTATTGTCATTCTTGAATATATAGTACAATTGTATTGTACGTGAGTGAGGGAACGTAGGACGTAGAACGAAAACACACACAAGTATGTATCCCCTGCCTAGTATGTATGTGAACGTCGGATGATGGCCTAGGCCTCCTTTGTTGCTACAAAAGAGTGATATGCAAGTGTGGAATCTCGTGCCCTAGGCCTCTGGCGAGTAGCCCACGTGGCAAACGTAGTTATGTAAATATTCAAGTAAAGTTCTTTCTAATACTTCTCCAAATTCTCTCCATACATTAACAGTCATATATTTTTAGAGCACAGACTGCCAGCCATATTGACGATGAGACTTGCTAACATTTGTTACAAATCGAATGCTTTTCACTGCGTTTACCTTCTAGTTGTTTTATTATAAATCTATTATTTCACTCGCATCATGTGTTTTATAATGTAAAATATTAAAAAAAAAAATATCATAATTTTATAAAGCGGAATTGTATTTGACAAGAACTGTCCGGTAGTATACATATTGTTCTAAAAACAGATTGGGATCTGTTAAACGTTTAGATGCTATTTAATAACGATTTTCAATTGTTTTTCTCTCTATTTAATAAGATATAGGAATTACAATGACAATAGTAATTTCTGAACCATAAGTGGTCTTATTTGTTCAATTTATTCGATTAAAAGGAAAGGAATTAGTATACAGAAGTTATTGAAGCTTCCTTCGTAAGGAGTTGATCAAATGATCAAGCTTTTAGAGGAAGCTCCAATAACTTTGCTTTTCATTAAGAGCTTTTAGAGCTTCTTATATAGAGCATTTATATTTGATGAAGAAACTAACAAATGTTATATTTTCCCCACGGTGAATTCTTCCTCGTCAATTCATGTCAAACGAATTATCGATAATTCGATAAACTAAGGATTTAATATTTTCTTCCCTTTTATCTGCAAGACAGCAATTTGTGTCGATACTCTCCACGCTCGGGCCGTTATTCGTGCATATCTCGTTGAATTTTAAAGTTTGATACGTAGTACGAGAAGATAGAATTCTCCGACAGGATTTTTCAATCGAGCGAATCACGCTTCAGCATCATTTCTCACTTTCTTCTCCAACTAGAAGAATATATTTCTCTTTTATCTCAGATTCACGATATATTACATAGCTACGTGTGTACGCGAAAGATCGATTCTTTATTGCGTTGAATACACGTACTTTTATTATGAGATAAATAAAATTATCCTATTTTGCAAAATAATATTTTTCTTATTGTATTTTCGAAGAGTTCGCTCAATCAATTCAAAACTGTTGTTTAATTTGATATTTTTATTTAATCGTAAAAATAAATGACTTTAATAGTTTATTTGACAATTCTGTACAGAGCAAGACTTCTGACAGCACCGTACAGCATCGCACAACAATGTGTCGTCTGTCCATCTTTCGTGATTACGATAGCTCAATTGTACTTTGCGAACACGGATAGCTAAGCACTTACATGAATAGCTATTTGCCAATCGACTAAAATATGAGACGTGTCTGAACGAGCGTATTCAGACAGGTCGACAAGGTTCGTTAAGCGGGGAGTTGGTCGACTCGATCAACTTTAATCGAGCTGTAACAACCTTTAGAATCGCTCAGTGTAATTACTGACACTAATACCATTAACGATAATCTCTAATTATGGAAATTATGGATTATTATTATACTGTAGCTGAAGATACGGAATCTAATGTTGACGCGTACGAAGCAGCTAATACAAGTAAATAGGAACGCTGGTCTAAACGAGCTAAATATTCCCAATCACCGATTCACACATGCCAGCTAACAGAATTAAACTTCAATTTGAGTGCTTTCCAGTGAAATAATTAAATTTTAATTCAATGAAGCATTTTAATTAAATGTTATTTTCACGAATCACGTATTGATGGATTTTAATATTTTCAACAAAATATTACAGCTTTCAAATTTTACTAATTAAGTGTCAGAAAATGTTTAAGGCACTTTTAGTTTGAATACCACAACTTTGAATATCAGAGATAATAAAATGTTTGTTCTTTCCATGCTGAATATTTACAAAATATAATATTATCATGTGTAATATGTATACTTGTAATTCTGTGTTTTTACAAGCTGATCCAGGTTCACGCTAGAGCTGACTGATAATAACTTTTCCATGTTGTATGTTGAAATAAAAAATTCCAGATTTACATTGCTAAATACTAACTAGATATTAGCAACCGTTCGAGTGAATTGGGATAGCTAGCTTTATGCGAATTAAAAATATAGCGATCAGAATTATAGTGATCTTTATTTATTGTATAGATTTATTTACTGTGATTGAAACAGAGGACTATGACTATTAATTAGAGCTATTTCTTAATGTAGTAATGTGATACATCTAAAACAAGTAAATTTGTACAACTACTCAACTTACAACTCACAACTAATGAGTAACGACTAACTCGTAACTACTCGCAACTTACTCGTAATTGACTATTTTCTCCACCAAAATGTCCTTTTATACCATAGTTTTCGATATCACCACCTACATGTGTTTTACAGCTATTAATGACTTAAGATGGTCATCAATCAAATAAATTATAACAATAGAATTTCCCAACACGAAATACTTTTATATCTTTGTATATCCTTATGGAAAGGAATATCTTTTAAGAATATCTTTCAAAGGAGAAGATCTTTTTCTTAGAAAAAATGGAAAAGAGAAGACCTCATAAGAAATAGCTTTAAAAAAAAGAAGAAAAAAGAAGAAAACAAACGATGTACGTCCTATGCTTCGAGCGAAACTCTCTTTCCAAGTAATTGTTTGTTTTCATAGTTTACGTTTCTTTGCCTGGCAAAATGAACATAGAAATGGATTAAAAACGAATAACCTTATTACCTTCTGCCGGGGCCAATAAATCGATACAATGCCGCATTTCTTGCACAAGATGCAGAAATAACTCGGAATTAACTGAAGAAAGAAAGAGGAAGAGTAATAAACGAGGGTTGAAAAAGCAGTAATACTTTAAGTCCTATGAAAGAGAGCTGAGTAAGTAAATAAGACGTCTGTTATTAAGAAATATTAATGATTACGCCTACGGAGACGATGAAACGCGAAAAAAAGTGGAGAACTACAGATAATAAAAGTGTTAAAAAACTTGGAGCAAATCCTGCAATTAGCGTTTGATAAATTGGCCTATCATCGTGCCTTTCATAAACAACGAATTGGTTATATCCATCAAAGCACTATCGAGGGTATTAATTTAAAAAATAGGTTCGAGTTACTTAAAGCGTGTTCGTTAAACGTGGAAACATGAAAAGCGTGAAACACGTTTATTCGTTTAACGTTCTATTCTTAACTCAGCTTAGCTCAACAGATGTTATTAATTCGTATCTTCACTGATATACAATTTTATTAATTCCCATTTTTATCGATATAAAACAAGCGGTTCCAAGAGTTTGTTTTTAAGTATCTAGATGTAAATTACGCGTTTTCTTTGTTTTTATTACACATTACTAATCTAACTAATACAATATAGATTTGTGGTAAAATTTATGAAACAATATAAGGTACAATTTTCCCTACAAACATAGTTAAAAACAATTGAGAAGTGAATAAAAATTATAATGTAACGTATTAATACTCGTCGTTAATACTTATTGACGTCAGAACTTATGAACCATCAATTTATTTATGCTATAAAAGGACAAAAGATTGTACCTGTATGGCAGTATGAGAAATGCAGAACTAAAGTAAATTATACACTTGCTCCATCCATTTAGAAATAACTGTAACCTCTTTCAGTAATTTCACGATAGTTTTCCTTATATTTATCAGAGCTTTCTTATTCGTTTGAATAAATTTCAGTATTTTTACTATTTGCGTATCTGACATTTAGAATTTCATTTATGAATACCGGCAAGTTTAACATTCCGTTCAATGTATGAGAAGCGACAAATTCTCCAACCTGGAAGGCGCTCGAACTATACGAGCATTAAACGATCAATCGAGTCAGTGAACCAGATGTACCGAATGCAACTTACATGTTTGGAGCTTTGGTTTTGGAATTGCTGTATCAATGACTCACTATGTGGACCGTGATATCAAACTCAATCGTTATCTCAAAACATCGACAGTTATCTTGTAGTTTCGTTGAACACAGATAAAATATAGAATGCAGATAGAACGTTATTCATTTGTAATGTTTAGCGTATTCTTATAATGAAAATTCGGATTTATTATTTTATCATTGTAAACAAATTTTATTCGAAACAGATTTTCGACAACGATTGACCACAGTTGATGTTAGAACTTCGATCAATGATATCCTTTTACTTTTGTTTAATTATTTTTATTGATAATATCAATTTTTGTTACGAAATTATTTGTTCCTTTATTTAATCTGTTACTCAATTATATTCACAACGTCGACGTTTCAAGATCTGATAAATGAACGATTATGAAAGCATTGTATCAATGTTAAATGACATTCAATTGTTATAATAACCAATGAAATTTTATTAGCCAGAGTTTATGTCATTGATTGCCGTTAAATATCATTTTTAAGATCGTTCATAGTATAATGGATAAAGCATAAAGGATAATCAATCAAATAAAAATGAAACAAAAGAGAGAAAGAGCTATTGTTGCCGTATCCAGCAATCTTCAATTGGCATATAAAATTCAGGGAAGCTTAATGTTTCTCTGTAATAAAAATTTGATCAGAAATTTTATTGTCAATAACTCACTCTTCCATTGAGAGAAGTTCTTTTTATCATCACCAAGGTTTCATCTCCTCTCTCTGCTGACGAAATCCATTTGCCATTTTATGTAACTTCGTCTGCTTTTAACGTCGATACTTTGGCGTACCTCGATAAATTGCCATAGCAGCTGACATTTGACACAAATAGAAAAAAAAGGAGAGAAGTAAAATAAAGCTGAACGATCCGTCTAAAGTTTCCCTCTCAGGAATTCCCAAAATCTATTTTCAAATGCTTTTGCATTTTTTAGAAACATTTACAGAAATAAAAGTAATTATATACATTGTGATTCAAATATACACAACATATTTATACATTATATAAACGATCGAGCGAAGTCTCATTTTTTAAATGTTCGTTAATAGGAGCAAAAATATATATGTTTAGTTCCATAACTTATTAAAAGAACAGTTTTGATATTTATTATTATTTGGAACTTTATAATTCGTATCTTACTACAAAATTTTTAAAAATCTCTGAAAATATGTGCATAATCGAAATCCCACCATAGAGTCTCTTCAAACAAAAATCTTGACTCTGTATCTTGAGTATGGAAGTTTGTATCTCTTTCATCTGATAATTATCCAAGCAGTTTCATTAAAACCATCACATTTTTCCATACAGTTTATGTACCAGTTTTTCTTTTACTCGCTACTGGAAATAATGTTTAACGCACTGTAGGTATATTCATAATTTTCATCTTAGTAAAACTCCTTTCTCGTATATTCTAAAAATTTCTTTTTCTCAAAATACCTACATAATCGTTGGCGTTCTTGCCTGCTGCCGCTATATTTGTAATTCATACTATAGTAGAAAATTTCTACAATTTTTTCCTTCTGAAAATGTATATACATAATGGAGAAGCGATCCAAATTTTACTATAGAATTTCTCCACGCGCAAAATCTACCAATCCCTGTGCCATCGTGAAAATTACATCCTTTCCATCTGGTGACTATCCAAGGAATATCGACCACCATTGAACCCCAGCCAAGTTAAGAACTCCACGTGCTGTCAACATTCGTAATTCCGAGTAGAGTGGTTTCTATCCGCATCGACTGTCGTTTAACGGTTAACGCATAGAAAGGAAGGAAAACGGCCAGAAATGAGCGGAGAAGAGGAAGAAAAGAAAAATAGAAAGAGATGGGATGAAAGTATATTTTATGAACGATCGGTTGCGGCCGATGATTCGTCGAAACACCCCCGGGAGCCGATGTTTCGCATGAGAATTAAGGCCATTGCAGGGGGATTCGACCGTTAATTTCATCTTCTTCTCTGGCAAGCGACGAAGCGTCGCGGCGCCTAGTATCCCACACAAGCTCACGCACTGATGCACGTGCACATGTGTGACCCGGTTGCGCGTGCTGCACTATCCCGAGCCATGTACTTTGCGTTTGCGTTCCGCAAAAGGGGATGGAGGATGGTTTATTGATCGCTCGAGGAAGAAACGATTCTGCGTCTCGCGTCTCGCGATCATCGCGAAACCCATCGGTTGCTATCCGTTCACCTTGCTCGAACCAGTCTTTCTTTTCATACTTTTCTACGTGTGGCGAGTTATCCTGGTCTCTCTGTTGCTAATGTGAATGACGTTACAAAGCTTATGGACGACCAGATGGAAACGAAGATTTAACGGAAGATCTCTCGTTTAAGATTCCTCCCCTAGAAAGGGCTATAGCAACCTGACAGTTTTAAAAAATTGAGTTCTTTTTCGGTGTTTTTATCCTAGTTATTCTCCACGGATCTATATAATCCAAAGTGGACGTTGTATTTCGATAGAAAGATGCTGCTAAAAATACAGATAGTTTCTAAATATTTACTCGTCAATTATTCGTATCATTATTCATCCAATATGTATTGAAAAAAGGAAGATATCTGAAGGGATACGAACGTGAAGAAGAAGCGAGGCAGGATTAAAAATATTAGGTGTGAACAGATACAAATGATTCGTTATCCTTCAAACTCCCGTTTCCTTTCCGTTCCTACGATCATAAAAAGTCTTGAAAAATCCCACGTTATATCTTTGATAACTGATTCTAGTTTAGAAATCAAACAGAATTTTTTATTTCCAATATCCTCAAACGATTGTTATCTATCGATGTATTATCGGAACGGGTTTCAGATATAACTTCGTTATTTCGTCGAATGTTTCTTTGAAAAGATTGGGAAAAGAAAGCGATAAAGTTACATTGAAAGATCTGAACTTTTCGTTTGATGCTTACCTACGAAAACTTAAAACTTGAAATTAATAAAATTTATATTCCCAAACTTTATCTACTTTTCGAGTGTCTCAGCGTAGTTGATCCCTTTAGGAAATCACGTCCCCCGTATTTTCTGGGGGATGGAAGAGAAATAGACCTAATTAAGAAGAGATCTTATTACACCGAAGACATAACTACGTTGTTAGACATTATCCCTGTAACACTTGGAAGAAGAGGCAGAGATAATATTTCGGTCGTTTCGTATCCGATATCGTAGATTTCATTCGAATTAATTGAGACGAATTGAGTTGCTCAAGGGGGAAGTAAATGTTCAGCGAGTTAAATGTAGGTTAGTTCTAGATTAGAGCTGACTGGACGGAGTTTGGAAGACGGGAACTCGAATTTGCGGAGAAGTTACTTGTTGCGACTCGTGTTGCGATGTGATGTATGTACGTCTACTCGCATTTTCTGCTCCCGCTGTTATGCTGAATGTTCCGTTATGAGGAATTTCTGCTTATTTGATCTGTTGTTAAGAACTGTCTGGTATGTATTAAAGTTCCACAATAATTCGAATAGCTTTAACATTGTCGGAACGTATGTTTTCTTTCAACGATGAACGCAATAATACAATAGTACAGATTATAACATACTCAAGTTTGAAGTATGTGTTAATTATAATTGTTTAAACGAGATACATAATTCTATTTATAACGGGATCTTATGCATCAATAGGTCTTAGTGATGTTAGAAAAATTATAACAATTCAGTCATTTTCATAAAATTATCTTGGGTCATATTATATCTCTCGTATCATTATTACTCACACAAGAGTTAGAGTAATTGTTAGAACATTTTTCCAAAATCTCAGTTTGTCTTAATTCGTTTCTTGAAACACCTATATTTTTGCTATATTTTTCATTCAAAAAAACAGTATATATATATATTTTTTAATCTCATAAGTATTTGAGACGAACCTGAAAATGTACATAAGAGTTGCAAGGTATTTATCGCGAACATGCATTTCGCAAAGTATTTGAACAGTCGATTATTAATGAAGTTAATCAGCTATAACATTTAGTGCAATTATCTTTAACACTAATTGTATACATATTTCAGATCGCTATTCGTACTGATATCTTTTACTCGGTATAACTACTATTTAAATCTTCAGATTGGTTTCAAACTTTCTGCGAGAAAAAAAAAGGGATATTGCTATTGTGAAGTCATCTTAAGGATGAACGAGACGTCTTAACATTGTCAAACGTCCTTTCACATTCGAAGACTTTCAATTCAACCCTGGTACACAAGTACGCGTACAAACGTCTTAAATCGTACTGGGGAAAATGTACAATTTCTCCGCGTTACTTGTTAGGACTCTTAAACGATAATTGGATCGACATGAAAACTCCAATTTTTCAACAATCCCAAATAGGAGAAGCACGCTCGAGACAAGCAAGATGAAACGCAGTTCTGAGACAATTTATGCGCGGTGCTGATCTACATGCTTTAATAATCGGAAACTGTTGAATATTTTATTCGACTGAAGAGATAAAGTGCCTCGAACGGGGACGCGCATCGAACAAATTGTATTTTTCGATCGTTTAATTACGTAGAACGAAGTATTTTTAAATTTATTCAATTGGAAACTCTGGAAAATTTATATGGCCACGGATCGTTGTAAAAGTTGCTTTTGAACAGGACTTTTCATCGATCGTTAGGAAAAATTGGCTGAAAAACGGTGCTTAGTCTGCAATTAGTGCAATTAGAAAATAAATTGGGTTGGTACTTTAAATCACAACGTTTTCGATCCGATTACTATCACGCCTTTGTAAAATAGTATAGTGTTTTTATTTTATATTTTTATTTACGACGATAGAACAGAAAACTATAATTATTTAATTAAAACTATTTCTTAATAAATTTATGTACTGCAACTAGAACAAGTATGTCGATACAATTAATCAACTGGTAACGACTAACGACAACTCATAACTCATGTTAATCAACGATTTGTGTTAACCCTTTTAACGGTTTCTGTACTTCGGAAATATGACCACATTCGCCTTCCGACGTACCTGCTTTTCCGAAAGGGCCACTTTCACCACAATACTTTTATGTTTTACCTGTACTCCTTACAAGTGCATCGAGTTTCATACGATTGTTTCACGATGCTACAATAGAAAATTCGAAAAAGGACGGCAAGAGCATAGCTATTAAATAAAACTAAAAAATAAAGAAAGAAAAGTATGACTAGAAAATTTGTATAACGAGAAACTACTTTCACTCAGTTCATAAAAGAAATAACTTGTTAAGTAACTAAAAGTAAATTTTACGATCGATTCGCGGAAGAGAATATCGAAGAGATTCATCGTAATTCTATAAGAAGATAGTTAACCGCTAAAAAAATGTATACGGTTACAAGCCAGGGCGAAAGTAAATTGAGCAGGATTTGTCACAGACCGCCAAGAAAGAGTGTCTACGAAATGGCTTTCTATCCAATTATTATTGCCTTTGAAAAATAGTAAATTTAAATAATGACGACGAGGAAAGTGTTTGTAGTTAAAATTAAGAAAACAAAAGACAAAAAGAATAAAAGGTCTTTATAGCAAGAGCAGTGATCTTCTTGTCAATCTATAAAAGACGCCTAAGAGATTAGAAGGAAACTTTATAATCACTTTGCAAAAGAGAACGTCAAAGATTCGGCGTGATAATCCATGCAGATTGTCAACTCGGTTAAAACTTTGTTCCAACAGTTAAGTACATGATTCCAATAATTTGAAATTATCGGTTAGACATGAATCTTAATAACTTATTTCCATAACGTTTATAGTTCTTGGAAGAACAATATCAAAGTAGTTAGAAGTACGTCGTTTTTCCATTAAGTTACAGATTAGTCAAAGTCGAAAGATCGATAATGCTATTGAACAGCCTCTACAAAGTGTTTAAATATGACGTTATCAGTATTGGTACAATATGTCCAATGTTACAGGTATAATGTATCCTTAAGATATTGTTTGATTGAAAAAGAAGAAATCGTGCATACTAACAACAATTTGTTTATATCTTGTTCAATCTTGTATTTTTCTAACGTTGGAAAAGTAATTAGATCGAAAGAGATCAAAAGAAGAGAACACATTAATCGTATTAATAGGTAGCGATGTAATGTTGTCTTTTATACTTCATAGTCGAGCCGAGCACTTCTAATAAACGGATTATATACAAATATCGAGTATGATAGCTTATTTGATGTTTTAATCGAACGACGAGTCGATAAAAGAACAGAGTATCGCAAAATGCAAATAACGCAATAATTAAACATTGAGAAACACACTCGAAACTTCTGGTCTGAATTTCTGTGTAATTACTGCACAGTCCTTGTTTGTATCGTTACTGTGTATCAGAAATATAACTTGTGTATTTCAACGAAAATTTGAAATATCATATTCCGAATTTTACGTGGAGGAATTTAATTAAAGTACATTTGTACTTGTAGATACATATTTGTTAGTGTAATTATGGTTTCTTTCTATATTCTGCAGGATTAAAAACGTAAAAAGTATAATCGAACTTTAATGTTATTTAAATAACGTTATTATATATATTATATAATTCGAATGTAATTCATGCATCGAATTTGTGATCAGTCTTAATATTTTGGAAATTTGTATTTTATAGAGAGTATGAAAAATGTCGTTCGGTATTAACAAGTTAATTTCACAGGGAACGTTGTACCGGAGATTTAAAGAAATTATTCCATTCTTTATTAACTGTATGTACTCAGGCTCTCAATTTCCTCTTATTTGTGTAACACTACATATGAATATTCAGGTATCATGGCACGCGAGAGATTATGGCTCTAGATATTTGTTTATAATAATTCAATATATCGTCTATATATATTTTATATAAATTACTATGAATTTTACACATATGAAGATCACAGAAGAAAGAATTTTAATGTCATCTTATCGCTAAACAATAGTATTTTGATGACACATAACAATTGACAATCGCCTACAAAACATTTATCAATTCCACGAAAAGCGTGACGACTCTATTATTGCAATCGTATGAGATTCGATCAGACAAATAAAATACCATGAAATCCGCATTCAACTCGCGCGTGAACTTGACAGCCTTGGGTATCACTCACCGCGATACCGATCGGCTCGATTCGATTGAAGAGAACGGGTTATCGTTGTTTACGACGGGTAACAGAGGCACGAAGATAAAAATCTTATCCGCGAGTCTCGTGCGGGGTGAGTCTCTTCGGGCTTTCCCTATTGGAGCTCGACCTACATTTTGGTTACAGCGCTGGTAAATATAAACCTGGCCGCAAGCCGGAGTATGTTTCCTCGCTCGCGATTCGCGATAAAGAAAGTTTTCAGCAAAACAATCGGGCGAAACGCCGGGTGTATTCGAAGAACCGGAAGCGATGTATACGCTACTGTGTTTTCGCCAGAAACACGGCACGACAATGCGCCATTGTCGAATTTCTGTCACGGGAAATTGAATCTGGTTCGTTCGAACCTGGGAAATTAAACATTACCAAGGGAAAGCCGAAAACTTTGAATTATACATGGCATTTTCAGCGCACGCTACCGTCAAGTTAATTTTCACGTGAGAATCTTTGGCAAGATTCGCTGGCGCATCTTTTGTTGCTTTGGAAATAGAGAACTCTCGATGGAAGTTTGTTAGGAAACACGAGAACGAAATATAGCATGAGAGTTTGTTTTCATCTCTCGCTACTCGTTGGAGAACGTTTGGATGCTATTTTTTCAGTAGATTGATTATTGGAGGCGATTTAATGGAGTATTTTTAGTTTATTGATTCTTCCATGGTATTAAATAAAAGTGACTGGTGTTTACGCGTAGAAGACTGGAGAGGAAATTCGTGTTAATAAATGGAACGGAAGTATACTTTGTTTGTTAAGCAACTATAAAAAGAGTTTCTCTTAAATTCATGTTATATTACGTAACATCCTTTTTACCAGTTATGCGTTATTCATCTTCTTTTTTAACACATAATAGGATTTTTTATACGTATATTGTTTTTAATGTTCAATCTTTAATATTAAGTGTTCGACTGTTCGCGGAGAGACGCGTTCACGGTAGATCGCGTCAACGAGAGTCGTAAATTCTCGTTACGATTAGATAATCGACGCTGCGAATTGGTCGATCCCCTATTTCGATTAGGATAATAAAGGTGGTTGACTGACTAGAACACTGAAGTAACAGTACAGACGTATTCTCAGAAACGTGTAAATAGTAAGTTACAACTGATGACTGATCAATGAACGAAAACCAGTCAAGACATTGATCAACGGATGAAAAACCAGTCAAGAGATGTTGACTGATCTAAGCATAATAAGTTCAGCGACGATGCTGTCATAAAGGAAAACTATTGCTGGGGGGCAACCACCAATCGCTAACGGATGGAAATCACCGTTGAACGACCTTCCCATATTTGCCTTATTGAACAATAACCATAAGGACCGCCTCGACTTAAAGATCTTTTGTAACAGTTAAGGGCCTTAACGGTAAAATAAAAATGCTTAGTTTTATCACAGTTCCTTAGGATTATTGCGGTCCGACTAATTATATTTGCACGGCTAGTGATCGTCTTAACCGAGGGACGGGTTTTATGTAAAGAGTCACCGGACGGTCGCAACGGTTAGTTACAAATAATTGTCGTACTAGTACACTCTTTTCTTATCACTGTTGTCTATCTCGAACGAAACGAACGATACAATTTGTCTAAATTAAACGAGCTTCCTCGCATGGATCGACGCGAACAAAGTATTACAATAAAAATCTCGTTCTTTATTAACGTCTTAATCTTGCATTTTGTTATCATCGAGAAGAGATAAAGCAATCTTTTTCAAAAAATGGAAAGTCACGAAATTTCGTTAGGATTCGAGAGGGTAAATATATCCAGATTGGAAAGGAGCTTAGATTCTGAATAGAATTAATGAGATTATACGAATCAATATTGGGATAAAATATGAATATGCAATTTTCGTCGCTGATCCGTTAACAACCACATCGAAGAAAATAGGTTGAATAATTTCAAGAAAGAAGAGGAGAACCAATTCGTCAATCCCGCTCACGATCTAACTTGTAAATCACGAAACAGAAAGGTTATATTTAAAGGAAGAAATAAATTACTTTAGAATAGTAAACCATCTGATATTCGTTCGGTATAACGTCGAATATAAAGGTGAATCGCGTTCGAGAATTGTATCACGCCAGCACGCGATGTTTCAAGCCTTGATTTTCGGTTGAATCTATGAACGTTCTCTGAGAACATCTATTATGGTTCGCATTAACAGAAATATCCATGTGAATTCTCGTAAATAGGAAAGACGAACTTAGGTTCTTCCTAAGATAACTTGCTGCATATCTTCTGCTGCAATTTTAGTTTTATCAAACTTGAAATTCCTTTCGAGATGTTCAAAATATTGGTTTTAATTAACTTGTTCAAATATAGGTAATACATGTAAAGACAACAGATAAAGGATATATCTACGTCTCTGTTGATTTTGGATTTGAATGTCATCTTATGACCAAGAAAGAATATTTCAACATAAAATAGCTAAAAGTGGAAGAATCAGGATCAATTGTCGAATTTTTGTAGGAGAAATTTTTGTAAAAGATTTAACTGTTAAGAGAAGCGGTAGATTAAAGTCTTTCAATCTTTTAGTGCTCTGATCAATAATATCTCTAAAGCTATAAAGGGACTGGAAAAATATATGTTTTAGCCTGAAATAAAATAAAAGGACAATTTTGATAACGTAGAATTAATTAACGTACTGAACTTTAAAACTGATCTCATATAAAAAATGGAAAGTTTCGTTGTAGTCTTCATGCGTAATTTCACGTAATAGATAAATACACGTCGTGTACACGATGAAAACAGCGCTCAATTCAAAGTCTTAGCTCACTTACAAATGGCCAGCCAAACATACAATGGTAATCTACAAATTTCTTTCCCTTTTTAGTAGTTTGTATTTTACAATTTGTCTAGCTGGACATTTGGTAAATTTTTCTAACTTAATTGCTAAATAACATTTTTTCAATAAGATCACTGGGGTGGCTTCTTTTAGTTTTCTTTCTACGAGAGTTCTGTTCTTTCAGTTGTTGTTTTTTCCTTGTAATTTTTTGTGTACCTGCCCATTTCTTCTCTGATCGTTGGTATTATTAACTCTTTACGTGTATCCTATTTAAAAAAGTGAAAAATACGCTGTCTTAACAATTCCAAAACATCTTTCAAACGATGCATTGACTAATAGTATACTTGGATAGGTAGTTTTATGGATAACTAAAAGCGAAGTGAACAGATTTTGCGTGATATTTTCCGGGGCTGGTTTAGAAATTTTTAACGTATCGAGAGTAACGAGAGACATAAACTCGTCATTTTACGTTATAAAAATAAAGACGTTGAATTTTATAAAAACTACACTCTCAACATCGTTGATCGATAACAAAAGGAAGAAGAAAAATAACAGGAGAAAAATCACTCACACGAGAAAAGATTATTTTGGTGCCGTTAGCAACTATTTTACAAGGGCACGGAAAGTATAGAGATTTCTAGGAAGATATGTCGCAGCGACGTGCAATTTACAACAATCTTACCTTACGTACGCCCCGGGAATACCAAGAGTAGAGGGGAGCTTTGTCGAAGGTCCATTAAAGGAGCCACAGCAGCGTCGTCATGGGGCTTCCTGCGAAGAAACGAGGGCACAAAGAAATGAGAATTACACTGCTGTATCGGTGACACTTACAGTATCTCGCGGAAGTATTTGAACACTTACAGAAATCTCTTATGAATATTTTATGTTGTGCTTCACGAAGATGAACATTTTGCAAACATTTTATAAATATGTACGATGACTGACGAAAACATCTGAACAGCCAGAGAAACTTTCTATGAACACTTTGAAATTTTATCATCTCTGTGACGGGGCACGACTGTCTTGATTATGGTTCAACCGTTCGCGGAGAGACGCATTCACCGTAGATCGCGTCAACGAGAGTCGTAATTTTCGTTACGATTAGATAATCGATACCGCGAATCGGCCGATCCCCTATTTCGATTAGGATCATAGAGGTGGTTGAACTGATCATAACACTGAAGTAATAGTCACAATATGCACTTTCCTCCAACAACTTTGTAGATATAGACAGTTACGCGCAGTGATTGTAGACGTAGTCTTAGCGACGTGTAAGCAGTAACTTAAAGTGACGACTGATTAACGAACGGAAAAGCAGTCAAGACTGTTCTAGGGATGAAGAACTAGTGAATTTCGGTGACGATATTCTGACAGAGGAAAGCTATTGGTGGGTGTGTCTAACGCACGGAACAATCGGATTTATTGATGGCAATTTTGCCTAGAAAAGTGAGGGCAACAATCATTGTTTCTAATTGGATAAGAAAAGTATTGGTAGGTCAGGAAGGGTCCTAGGACGCCGCCCCCGAGAAAATTGCTAGCGGGAGACATTGTATGTGCGAAAAATCAAATTTCCTGTACCTTCCCGGAGTGAACGATAAATCTAAAGAATACTTTAACTAAAAGGATACTTGTTTGGTTTGAATTACCTTAATTGTAAAAATGCCAAGATTTACGGTGGGTCCTTAAGATTATTGAGGGTACGCAATAAATTTGTGTAGACAATTATCTTACTTGCGGTATGGAGCCTGGTTTGGGTAGAGAGTCACCGGATGTAATAATTGTATTGGCAACATTCACAGAGGATATAACCTAACAAACACGAAGATGGTACCCCGCTGAGGTGTAAGGTAACCATTCACATGCTATGTATTTACAAGGTATAACATTTTACCTAATTTACCTAACATTGTCCCACTGGACAAATTGTAAAATGTAAATCAAGCAACAAAAAAAAAAAAAAAAATAAAAAAAAAGGAAAAAAAGATATTGGCAACATTTGAAATGAATTTGAAAATGTTGTATGTAAAAGTTATACGATATGTACTGAAAGGTGTATATCTAATAAAAAGTTGATAGCAACATAGATAGCCATCGTAATAAATGTTGAAGACAACGTGAACTTTTGTTCCACTGGATATCGAGGCTTGTTAATGTAATGGACAACTGACACGCTAAATATTTTATACTAAATATCCTGCAGCTCCTATGTACATTCTCAAATCTGATGCGAACTGTAGCAATATGATTCTGATAATCTGATAAGGGTGTTAATGAAATTTCATAAAGTTTCGTACAACGCGCGTAACATGTTCATAAAAACTTTTCGTAATAATTGTCCGAGTTTTTTTCGCGAGTCACTGTGAGATCGAAATGAACGAGGTGGGTTGTTTCCTATTGAGTCAGCCAGATTTTACACAACTTTTTAGAACTTTCGAAAAAGGAACTCTGCCACCCAATATTTGCTGCCAAATTTGCATGGAAGTTGGAATTCGTGAAATGGACAAATATTCGACGCGTTCGCAGAAAGTACGAATTCGTTGGAAATTGGAAGCATTCGGGGAAATTACAAGTATTCACGATACGCCGCCATTGAATTCAGGCATGTATATATGCTCCTGAATGGATTAAAAACACATTGAAACAGTAGGTCAAAATACACGGCTGTCTGATGAAACTCCTAGATTACGAGTATGTTTCTTTAAAAACGAAAAGTGATTCTCGTTTACGAACGAGTCACGATAAAGTTTGAAGGAAAGGAATAAAAAGAATATGGGGCGTAGTATATCTTCGGATAAGATCATACCGTGGTCTTTTTATTGGACTTTGAAAATATGTAATTGCATAACTTGAATTGTATTTTTAAATTATCCTTACTTGATCTTCGTTCCATTTTGTGTAAAGTGTAAAGTGATTATTACACTGCGAATATTCGTGCAAAAATATATAAAATGTCTAAGATATAGTACTTTTTGATATTCAGTCTTTTGTATTTACTGAAATATTGATTCGCATAAATATCCGTGAGCTAATCATTATAAGATATTATATGGCAGTATAAAGCATCTAAACGAACTTTAACTAATATTGTGTATAGGAAAACAAATAAAGAGTTTCATGGACTGTTGAGTTGTGTAAATCAGCTCACTGCCAGTTTCATAAAATAATATTTTGCATTTATTATTTTAAAAAAATTCATTATATTTTTTAAGTCATGGAAACGTATCATAGCAAAGAATAATGTTATATTCAATAATGTTATATTTAATTATGAAACTAAGTGGATAATGCTTTTACAATTTGGAACATGTAAATAAATTCGAGTTCCGAAAATCCTGCCTTGCATAACAATGATTTCTATTATATAGCATGTTATATTAGTAAAAATCCCTTCAGGTATTGTTCTTAGAACATAAAATGAGAAATCTACCTGGCAGAATACCTTTGCACATTATTGTAGAGCTTTGAAAATTTTCCGATGTAGTTCTGTTATATTGGATCGTCGAAATAACAAGTTTCTTTAGAAAGCATAATGCGAATACAACAACACAAGGAAATGTAAAATTCAATTCCATTTCTCTTCTAATAAATAAGAATATAAGGAATTGATAAGGAATAAGGAATTGAAATTCCTATGGGAAATGCATTTTTACTCTGACGAAAGGAAAAATATCAAATTTTTAACTTACAATCAAGATTATTACATATATAGAGCAAAATTCTCAACGAATGTTGAATAATTATTGCATATAATTATTATTTACTATACTAAATAATCTCTAGAGTTTTTATTACGCAATTTTTCTACCATACTTGTAATTTATAACGAAAAGAAGTTTATGCGAATTATCAAGAATTAAAGTAGTATGCTTCGTTTAACTTAAAAAAGAAAACTATAAAAAGATATAAAGGAATTAATACATTAAAAAAAGTTAATGTTCATATAAATTACATGTGAAATATTTATACGTATATGTATCAACATTCTGGAAGATTGTGAAGTTGTTAGGAAAGTTTCATCTTATTTATAGCATCTATGGGAATATCGTTCTTCTACCTTGTACCTCCAATGATTATATAGAGCGTGAGTCACGCAACGCATTACGAGTAAACATCTTCGTAACTACTTCAGAAATTGTAACAAATGTTGTTACTGACTACTGGATATTGCTTCCTACAAGTTATGTAATTCTTCTATATCGTTCTTCTATAACGTAAGAGTTTTCAAAGGAAACATTCAAGATAGAATTATTTGTAAATTCGTATATATATCAATTCCCCAAATAAATTTGTATAATTTCTAAATTTTCGAAATAATTCTGAAAAGCAAAAAAAAAAAAGAAAAAATTGAAAGTGCTTATATTCAGTGTATGATAGAAACTATATTTTTACATAACTTCGAATAAGAATTTTTAACGTTAATGAAGATTTTACGTATTTTCAGAGAAGATTTTTAATATTTTGGTTTAAATTTTAGAGAGTTCAGAATATTCCTTCAGATATTCTTGTCTTTGCGTGGGAATTTTTACTCGTTTCAATAAATTCTCTGTGTAAGAAAAACGTATTATAAAATTACGATTTTTACAAACAGTAAAACTGTAAATAGCGTCATTGTAAACCACAAAAAACACAGACTGAATCTTAAATTACTTGTTCAAATACGTATGTTTGTGTTTCATAAATTAGAATCAAATAATACATTAAATCGAAAATAAAATACGTACGTAAAAAATATGTATTTTTTTTACTAAAGGAACGGTTCAACTGTAAAGATTTCTGAAACAACAAGAAACAGGAACATAAAAGTTTGCTTTTACTGTTACCACGTTTGCTATACGTCCGCTATACCTATTTTATTATACTTGCAACACGTCCAAAATTGTAAAGACTATGACATTGAGAAGTTACTACGAAAGTTTTAAGACACCTTTCCAAGTTCTTTCTTACAACGATACAATGAAGTCGCACGGAAAGGTACGCAAACAGTGACAGTGAAACGAAGGTTATTTCGAAATATGAAACATCACATTTTTATTACGCCTATCACAGTAAAGTTTTATATTTGTGCTGCAAACACACAATGCACTTTTATGCCGATAAACTAAAATATGCTCATAAATCATTTTAAAGAATATTCAATTTTTGTACGAGAATTTGAATATTTTTATAACTATCGTAAATTTTAAAAGCTAATATATCGTGACAAATGAAGCATGAAGTTAAATACGCAGCGACGTGACATCTTGGTACTCACATACGTACATAAAGACTCACGTCACATTTTAGTCGTCTCCTAGCTCTTAAATTTCCCTAACGATTGGCATTTACGTTTCGAATCAATTCTGGATGATATTTCATATTCTTATCACGTAGCATACAATGTGCAATGTTTTCTCTCAGAAAAGTAGAATGCTACTTGTACAAAGATACGAGAGGAAGTAAATAAAATGAAAACGTTAATACAGAAAACATTTAATCTGCATTTTCCTAAATCTCGTTTTTGTACTTGAGGCGCTGTTGATCTTTTGAAAAATTAATTTGCCAAATGCAATTTATTCTGTACTGACAGAGAGACGTATACATATTACTGGAAAAGTCGAGAGCAAACACGATGTTCGCGTTATTTTCATTCCACAGAGTAGTTTTACATTTTATACCTGGAAATTTTATTATACGCACATTATTTGTATTATGTCTTTACTTTATCGGGTTTTAATAAATTTTCGTCGCATTAATTAAATTACGCAGTTTTACTTTGATTAAAAAGGAAAGACACGGTGAAATACGGTTTCATTTTTCGAACTGAACTTTTTCATACTACTTCACCGGGGAAATTAATCGCGGAAACTGTCCTATCCAGCTCTTTTTTAAATGTACAGTTTTTGACCGTAAAAGCAAGCGTAATAATGATATTACAACGAAAAGGAACGTCAGAAACGTTTTTAACCTTCCTTCAACTTAATTTCCCCTAAAGTAATATTCAATATATCAAATTATTCTACACACAGTCACACATTCATCCTCGTTTCACGTAATTTCTTTACCGTCATTTCGCGGAGGGAACAATTTTTTTACGAGATTCCTTGAAATATAATTTATGACCCGTATTTTAATCGTGATCGTAAAAAAATATTTAATTTGGGAAGTTTAGTACAGGTTTTTCTACTGAAATCAACGCGAAGTTATATCTATATTATTATTATAAAAAATATTAATTTGGATATCAAATATACACGATATTAATGTTTATCTGTAAATGAAATAAATGAAAAAGTATTAATTTGCGTTATGAATTTAAAATGTTTGGAATATAAAACATTTGAAGATAAAAAGAAATTATTTTTTTATCGTGGAATAATATATCAACCTTCTTGAAATAATATATTAGTCGCACATGATGATTCTTATTTAAAATTAAATTCCAAATATCTTAATACATTACGTGTTTATAAAATCACTTTCACTCGATCCTCTAAGAAATTTCTATTGATTTATTCATGAAACACCGAATCTACTTTGCTTCGATACTTTTTATTCTACTCTGGTGCACTTTAGTAACTTCTTTACTCGATTAAAAGCACCGTAATTTATATAAATAATATAATAGTATGTTAAAACATCTACACTTTTGCTTGATGAGAGAAGAGAAACTTGCCAAGTTGGCTTGAACGTAACTTGATTTACGTTCACATGTGTAATATTATTTTGTCGTAATTCACGTAGCAAATACATCGATTCGAAGTTAGTCTGTGGTGACTTTTCTCGATTTGTATTTGTCAGCCGGACATTAGTCTGTAAATTGGTCAGCTTCCGGAACACATATCGAACCGGAAGTCGAATACACGTCAACGGGAGAGAATCGTACGTCAGAACCGAACTAATTAGAAATTCTAACTAGACGACATCGGTAAATTGGAGCGGCAACTTTCGCATCACTTTATTTATGCAAAATATGCGAAACGAATAACATCCTTCTAATGAATATTCGTTGTAATATAAAACATGGAACGCGTATTAATTAAAATGTTTAATAACGATTGTGATTGGACCTCGTGCAAGCTATCCATTGTAATGCTTATACGTAGACACGAGCAATAGAAGAAAAAAGGAAATGAGGTGTAACAGAATAATTAAAAGTTCCGCACAATGGAGCCTCTGACCTACACTTTCTGGTTTTGCGAGTTTTAACAAAGAGAAAAAAATATTCCGCGTAAGAACTGAAAACGCCGAAGTAATCTTTTATCTTTGCTTGCATTAAAAAGAAGGACTGTAGCAGCTTCAAATTAAGAAGATATTCATCTCATCTCCTTTTTTCCATGTCGCCGACCATCACGCCGTTGAGGAATCGAGCAGAGACGTGCAAGAAGAAATTTTCACAGGTTCAACGACAGCGGCAGAAATATTTTGGTAATTCATTTATTGCGAAAAGCGTAGCGAATTTAACGCGGCGATTCTATCGCAGTGCATCCTGTGAACCCTGTGAGCGAACCTTGTACAGCCTTTAGAGTTGCGAACGTATCTAAGCAATCGATAAAACCCGAAAACGCGTAAAAGTCCACGGAGACGAGCATCATCGTCGCCAAACTAGAAGCACGATAAATTCCCTCGAGTACGAGCAACGTATACGCTTCGAGAAACAGGAATCGACATTGTTTCCTGCCTTCAATAGATCGTCGACTGTATTACCGCCTCGTTATACGATTATTAAACGTCAGAAAGATCCTCTGCTTTTGTAAAAACGGCATTACACCCGGGCGTGCGAGTCCAGTGCATGTGATTGAACGCATAGAAAGAACACATACACTTAGAGAAAATAGAAATTAGCGAGCAACGAATGATCCTTAGCGCTTCAAGTTCTAACGAACACCATCTTCAAGATCGCATTGTACAAATTAGCGGTGCTCGTCTCGGCGTATCGGCAGATTTGCCTAATTAACGATTCAATTAGAAATTCGATCTTTCGAAGAAAATCGAGTGGAAATTCGAATAGAAGAAAAGAACGAGCAAAAGACACGGTAACACTCGTAGTCAAAGAAATAGAGAGAAAGAGAATGAGAGAGAGAGAGAGAGAGAGAGAGAGAGAGAGAGAGAGAGAGAGAATGAGAGTTGTAGAGGATTGACTGAGCAAGGGTTGTGTTTCCGGTGTTGCAGGATGCACGCGGTTGGATTGCACTCGGCGCTGGCCATCAAGCGTCAGAGAAAACGCCGGGACGAGCAACGTCGTGCCCGCGAGCGTCGTTATAGCGCGCAATCGGGCGAGAGCGGCCTGACGTCGCCCAGGGCTTCGACCGGTTCCTTGGATCAACAACCGAGACACCATAAAACCGGACATCCGAATCGTTCTGCCGGCCAGGGTATGTTGGATTCGAAGGTAGTCACGTCGGTGGGAATGCTTCATATCGGCGTGGTCTTCCTGGTGTTCGGTGCTTTTCTTCTGATGAGTGGCCTGTTGCCGGGAGATCTCGCCCAATGGGGAACCAAAGCGTCTGGAGGCTGGTGGAACGAGCTGGTAGCCATAGGTCTGTTCGCTATCATCGTCGGCATGTTCCTCATCATTTTGAACAGGGTGATCGCGAAGAAGGAAGAAAACGACTTGGAAGAGTACGTGCAAAGGCAATTAACCAGGTCCAAGTCGGGACACAGACTGGAGAGAGACGCGGAAACTGGAGGATTGACCACCAGGCAAGCCAGAAGAGCGAGGCAACTGCAACAACAGGCAGCTACCGCTGCAGCTATAGAAACGGAGAACGAGAAAGAGTCTAGTTCTCCACCGAGAAGTCCTCCGCCTGCTTATTCACCGCCACCGACGCTCAACGGGGATCACCAGACTGCTCAGTCCGCCCTATACCTCGAACAGATCACCGAAGAGGAGATTATCAGTGACCGCGTAGAAACGTCGACCACTAACAGCCTGAGTCCCGGTTCACCGAGCGAGACCAGGGAATTATTGCAGAATCCTCGCCATTCGAAGCAAAACGGCAACCCTCAACAGGTTCATCGGCCGCTTTACGTGTCCAGGATTTAAATTACGAGGGAATGTTTGGAGCCCGTTCTGGCTTGAAGTTTGTACGATCGCGAGGATCTCATATATATCGGGAACAAACATGAGTAGGCGGTTTCTGCGACGGCGACGATAATGACGATGGGGCGGCGTTTTTACAATTTGGTATCGCGAAAGCTTCGAACGTGTTTCGATCAAATGGGTAACATCTTGGAAGGCATAGTTTATCGATGGGTGTTTGTATCGGTGGGTTTTCAAATTCGAGGAAAGGGAAGAAAGAATATTTAGAAACGAGAAATAGTATCGTCCAGTTAAGAGATTTTCTTTGGAATTAATCATCGATTACGATGAACTAAGATACACGAGCCAATATCGATAGTCTGTTTTTCGAAGTTATCGAGATTTCGTCGATTTCTTGTAGCAGCCGTTTAAATTTAAATATCTCACTACTGTCTTACAGCTGATTCGATTCTTCCCGTAGGCTATCAGTAACGAGGGATTTTTCTTCTAAAACAAGGATCTCGTCGTTAAACGTTCGCAAAACCTGACCAATGGGACCAAGGTTTCGTGCGTGACATCAATTTTCTTTGAACCACCTAAACAAAACGCAACACTATCATTCATCAAATACGATAAGAGAATATCAAAATACGATTCGTCAACGAAAACATTCCCTAAACAAAATTCATTGTTCGACACGTCGAGCGTTTAACAATTCCATTAATCGAACTCTACGGTTCAACCTTGCGGATGCTGAATGAGGGCAATCGACCGTAAAACAAGCAACTAATCGAAAGCATCTCAATCGAACTACTAGTCGACGAAAGTGTAATCTACATAGTCGAAAATGCAATTTCCCGTGCGCTAATTTCGATTCGAGCACAGCCGCCTCTATCTCCTTCAAAGTTTCGTATTCTCGAGGAATCGAGTTTCACAGAGCGTATTCACCGAGCATTCCACTTGGCGCCGAACGCGATTCTGCCCCGAGCAATTTCCCGTCAGGAAGTCCAGCGGGAACCGATACCGGCTCGTATCTGCAGGGGCAACGTGTCTCTTTGTGTATACGCTTCGGTTGTTACAAGGAAAGGGAAATTTAACAAGATACAGAGAGAGAGAGAGAGAGAGAGAGAGAGAGAGAGAAAGAGAGAGAGAGAGGGGGAAGAAGAAATCCTTCCTAGCGAACACTCGGTAGGAAATCAATTTCCTCAACGAATTACAGCGGTGGTGAGATCGTTATTCGTGACATTGTCGCTGCTTGTAGAAAGTGATCGAGATCTCGATAGTTTCAGCTCAGACTGTGAGCTGAGAAAGTTAAGTTTCCCCTGTTACGGTGCGAAAGGTGCAACGACGCGTGTACAGTTTTTCAATGGTTTCCTTATAGTTGTTCAGACCTGCTGCGTTCTTTGCATTATTTTAGATTCGAATTTAGATTGAGTAAAAAAAAAGAAAGAAATGATTACTGGTACGCACGATGTCTCGTTTTAACTTAACGTTGAATATCGTCGTGAAATATCGCAAATCTTTTTTATTTCATTAATGAGAACAAGAAACATAGAAATTCGGGAATCGCAGCAGGATTAAGAATGAAAGTTTTTATGACACGTTAGGGTTAATCGTGTGGTTAATCGTTAACCTCTTGAGGGATACTAGCACATATTTGTGTGTTTAGCTTTCTTCTTTATCAAAGATCCTTATTTATCGATCCAAAAGACAGTGCAAGTATGAAGAATGTACGCGTACAAAAGGTAAGGACAAAGAATAAGGAATGCCACAAAAAAACTTTATTACGAAAATTAAGTTTGTATATCTTAGTATACCTTGAACTATATTCGTAATAAAATTCGTATCGTGACAAAGTAATTATTTTATATCAAGTTAAATACTACAGAATACTGGGAGAAAGTAAGAAATGTCCAATTCTGTTATTGTCGAAACAAAAATATCCGCCAATTTTACTAATATTTAGATACTTTGTTTCTGACGCTCGTGTTACGCATGACGCTTTATTATTTAGCGATATGCAAACATACAAACTTCCTGTTTTCAATTAATACACCAAATCTCCAACGAATATTTCTGTAATTCTAATTGCGGTTGCTAACGACTATTAGTCGACAATAAATAAATAAATAACAATAATAATTTCTATAATTCTTCGTGTTTTAAGAAAACTTCTAGTGCCAATTGTCGTCAAGAAATACGCCTTGAAATCGTTTAAAATAGACACTTCTTATTCTTCTTTATTCTTGTCTTTCGTACGTGAACAATATTATCAATTTAAAAATTATTACATTATTTCTTTTCAAGAAGAATAACGGTATAGAGAGTAATTACTCTGATGAAGGATAATTATCCTTCATCGACTTCTAATATCAGCAAATTCGTTCCTGAGGAGGTTAACTCGCTTAATGACCTCGACTTTTCTCGATGATGAACATACGGAGGAGCGAAAGGGACGATTCGAAAGTTTGCGGTAGGAACCACGCAAGCAAGAAAGCTATTCGTCCATCGAAGCTTCTGGTCAGAGTTGCGATTTCTCTCTTTTCGAAGAAAAGTTCGGAGAAGTCGCGGAAGTTCTCGACAGAACCGATGTAATCCTCGTTAAGTATGAGGAAGTAAGTAAGAGCGAAGAATCGATCGAGTTGTCAGATGTTCCAAGTTCTTGCGTGGTATTGCCGAGGACGCGGAAGGAAATATTTTCGAGGCTGTTCATGGCAGGCTTTGAATCGTGCCATATTATCGAGAATATGACAGGATTTATGTCTTGCGTGCGATGGAGGTCCTCGTGGTGTACGTGTGAGACGAAGAGTATGCGAAGAGTACCATGGAGAAATTCCATAGAAACGTATTGGTTCGCCATTGAAAGAGGAAGTCGAATAATCAGATTGCGTCTCATAACCATAAAACCACATAGACTTCCGATTATTACATGCTGTGTTATATACATTCTTATATATTAACGCTGTACGGAACGAAATATGATACTTTAGATCTTAAAATTTCACCATTATCGGATGACATATTTGTGGTCCTTTGGATTTCCATCGTGGTTGTTCCGAGGTTTCGTGAACGTTTCGCTTTTCTTCTTCTGGGCAGAGCTGAAACTGAAGTTACGATGTCACTGGATATTTGTACGCTCGCGGTGTACAAAAATATGACACGTTTGATATCGCATTGAAAGACAATTTGTCTTTTCCAACATTGGAAATCATAAAAAAGGCAGAAAATTAGTTTAATCTTGTTTCGTAGGCAAACTGCAAATGTTTATGCAAATTCATTTTTTTTCTGAATATTATCAAAGAAATAGAACGTGAACAAAGATACACATCATTTTTATTCTATTAAAGATACCGTTGAACATTATGTGCATTCTTGTACACTTTTGCGTTTCTGAATCTGCCATAAATGCATGAACAGGCATATAGAACCGATGTAACAGAATACCTTGGTATACGAAAATTGAATTCAAGATACGATAAAATAATTTGGAAGTTTTATAAGTTTATCCGTCCGACTTTTTACATATTTCTAAATTTTGCCACTATGTATCTCGTAGCTCTATAAAAATTGAAAATTTTACGGTGGTCTTATAGTTATGAGACGCAGCTTATAGAAAGGGAAGGATAGAATATCGCCAAACGCGAAGATATAAAATCATGCACTCAAGGACCAAGATATAATTAATTCGGAATGGTTGAGATAGACAATTTTAAAGAGGATCTTGAAAAAGACGAAGAGAGAATAGAAAAATGACGGGCGGGAAAGATGATACCGCATGATGGCTGATATGTTTCTTCGGCCGCGGGATATCAGTAATTAAATTCATCGATTAATCATCTATATCCGAAAAAAAAATTCAATTTAATAGACGTGTAAGGAACTATACAGAGGTTTTCGACGCCAACATACTCATATTATACTTTAATATTTAAATTATAAGTAAAAACGGACCCGACATCGGGACTACGCGTCTTTAGAGAGTACGATTTGTCGAAAACGAATGTCCTTTAACGTTTAAGCATGTCGTTCCCGATATCGATGGTCTGATATCAGTCGTTGTATATGCAAAATCGTTCGCGTTCTAATCTAATTTCACGATTTATTCGGTCTGACGAGGGAGTAATAGGATTATTAAAAAATCATTTCGGTTTCGTGCGCGTGTAACATTTATCGACAAAATGAATAAATAAATGTATCATCCTGCCATTCCTTTTATTAGGTAAGTCGTCGCGTAGCAAATTTCGTTTTGAGGTAAACGATATCAACAAGTTTGTAACTTGTTTCATGTGAAAAAGTAAGAACTATTTCGAATCGATGCATATCTCTTTTATTTTTTTTCTGTCATTGTATTATCGTTATTATCAGGGTACCATTGCACAATGATTTATTAACTCGGTAATATTAACAAATTGAAGAGTCACGAGTTTCTCTTCCATCATTTTATAATTTTCCGTGAAATAATATAATCAGATAACACGTAATTTGTACAATTTGCGTGAACAATTCCGTTGATTAATTACTACATTTGTTCCTGTGGTATAAGAGAATTTATTACAGTCGATAACTCATGACTTATAAGATTTCATTAATTTCAATCGTGCGAGAGAATCTAGGTTTTGTATAATCGAGTAATATAATTTTTAAATTTCATTTATATTTTATAGGAATTGTTCGCCACGCATCGCATAATTAATTATTCTCCTCATCTCGTATTTCATTTTTTGAAGTATTTTTCATACGTGCAATAAATCTCCTCCGTAATATCCTTCATTTTCGCAAACTTATACGAAATATCATGGTTTCCTTTTTTTTTCCTGAAAGATTTATTAAATCTACAACACAGTATGAAATATGTATTCAATCACGTCTGCGTGCACAAAACAATTATATAATCGTTGAACGTGTCTCCTTTCTTTTTTGCCACATCTGATTCATGTAATCACTTAGCTAATCGATTTGATCGGTAAAAATAGAGATATTTGATGGAGAATCGACGCGATGAAACAATCCGCTGTTCTCCGATCACGAGTTCGCGTTATTTTCATCCCTTAAACATTACATTCCGATTTTGCATTCGATATAATTAAACATTCCATTCGAAGTACTTACGAGTAGTCACTTATAGCCTTAATTCTTCGAGTTGAATTCACGGTTTTTCGTGAAAGAATGGTCGAATTAGTAGAAAGTTTAGGCATCTAGTCGTGAGAGGATACTTCATTGTAGAAAGTGTCACGAATCTCAACCGATTTTTGACTATAGTCGAGGTGTAAACTAAAAGATTAAAGTTAAGGTCGTAAATGTAACAGATTATGAAGCATTTCATTACATTTTCTATTATGTTCCAAAATTTTGTCAAGAAGAAGCTTAGCGTTCTGTATCACAATTGAGAGAGAATAAGATTCGTGAAAGAAAACTGTAACGTTTCTACTTTTCCACACGTTATAGTTTAGTCCAGGGATATCGATCGTTTAGGGTAATTCAATCGCTCCATCCATTACGTTAATCAGCTGTTCGTCTCTTTTTAACACCTCGAAAGGCTCTAACGGTAAGAATAGAACAAATATTATTCTACGAAGTGATATAGACAGAGAGTATGATATTTAACAAATTCGAGGCCGCTGATTATACATTGCGTGACCCGTGGTATTCGTCCAAGCTGTAAAACGATGAAAAGCAGACAAAAAATTTATTAAAGAAGATAAAATGGTCTCGAATGATATATCACGTGAAGTCTGCTTCTAAACTGGGAGCGTTCCAATCTTTTAAAAGTTATTTACTTACATTTTTTATATACCAATTAATATTCCATTCTCTATAAAAGGAGGTAATAAAGTATTTGTATGTGAAAATGGTTGCATTAAAAGACGTTCTACTTTCAACACGATATCTAGAATGTAAAATACAATGTTCGAGTTTGTATTAGGTCGTCCGAAAAGTTTCTTCCGTTTTATAAGGAAATAGTGGATACACAATATTTTCCGTTTTATATTATTTTATCGAATTACGTATGATCTATTTTGTTCTATCAAGATAAAGATTAAAACGCTCGACAGATTAGGTTTCATGTTTGTATAAAGATACGTCGTTGTAAAAGACGTGTCTGTAAAAGAAAGAAACTTTTCTGACAACCTAATACTTCCCATTTCCTGTAATGTTCTTCGAATTCTTCAAAATCGTATTTTGCAATATAAAATTTGATGAGAAATTAATATCAGTATTCAACTTGTCGAAAGAATAGAACTGTATTATATTATCTTACAATGTTGCGGTAAATTTTCTAAATGATTTTTCCAGTTGTCTGTTAATAAAATGTTTCGAAATAGCTAATTTACGTGCCACACAGTTGCGATACAATAATTGAAAACATCCATTTTCTTCCCCACGCGTATCTTCATTTGGGAAAAGGATTCCCTGGTACACGTATACAACGTATAAATAAATCGCAAACTATAGTTATCCCGAAGACACAAATAAACTTCGTACCTTGTTAACCGTTATCTTGTTACATCGTATATTCGCAGTCGCAATTTCTGAAGCACTGTACACGATAACACTCTAAATATAAAGGAAGGTAGCAACTACGACTAATGCTATAAAACATTCCAACTACAACAAGCAAGTTCTTTCATTTTACTTAATTACACAGAATAAAACGCTATGCGAGGAATGTTACGTATTTGTTATATCACCAGATATGTACAAATGTATTACCAAATACCAAAACTATATCTGAAAGTGGAAATTATGGCAGACTTAAGGCGAAAAACGAGTGACCTACGATCAGAGTCATTGGCATTTAGGGTAACGTAGAGTTATTCGAATCAACTAAGCTTCTAAACCATAAAAACTCCAGCTTGAACATTGAACAGAATGATCAAGCTTGCTGTATATCACGAGACGCTATTAGTCTCTGTAACAACGGAAGTATGAGAATATATCGTGTGCTTAAAGTTGAGCAAGAAAAAGCATCAGGAACGAGAAAATAATCGAAACAACCTTATGGAAAGATACTCTACCATACTCTATAGCAGGATCTCGATCTCAATCTCGAATTCGTTAATATACCATCGAAGGAAAAATTGGGACGTGTAACGATAAGAAAGTATGTATTATCTGTGATGTGTTTGCAACCTAGTTGAGGCACCTAGAGCGGCCGTGAAATGGGTGTGGTATCTGACGTGGCGCAAGAAATAACCCTGGACGATCGAAATGTTGAGGGGCGATGGTTAAACTTGAAAACTGCGTCGAGATTCGTGCACTGTATTTCGTATCTTTGTATTTCGTTCAACGACGTCGTTGTAATCTCGACGTTAGTTAGATTTACGCTGCGTGTATCAAGTGCCGCTTTTCTCTCATGAGCGTATTCAATCTCGAGATTTTCGAACCCATGAACGTTAACATTTAACTATAATTAGTCGAGACAGCTGCAAAAATCTTTTCCGGCGTCCTGATTTATCGATAGGGGGGCGTCCATTGTCCAGTGACTGATAGCGCGGTACATATTAAGGATAGTCTGTAATTTTAATATGCTATATTCCATTTTGTAATAACTTGGGTATTTAATTACATATGCTAGCTTTAGACGGCGAGATTTTCGAAAACGACCCGATACGCGATGTTCATTTACATACGTGTGATTGATATCGTAATTATGCCATAACGGTCACACGAATGGTGTACGATTAAAAGACAGGAAGAGAAGCAGAAAGAAGGAGGAAAAAGCGAAGAAAAGAGAAAGACACGACGAACTAGAGTGGAAACGATTTCTTTCTTTCTCTTTCTCTTTTTTTCTTTTTGCGAATGCATTGAGAACGACGTTCCCTGTTTCCATCGATCGGTCGTTTTCGAACGTCTTCAAGAAGAAATTGCCACGCTCGGGCGCTACCATTCTGTGATCCAATGAAAAATTAATTAATTAATCTCATACCGAGAAAACGTGAATGATGTTCTTTCGAGGAATCTTACTCTGTACATATATTATATTATTATACATCTCTACCTTTTTTAAATTGGGACACCGTGTATTTATTAAGAAGAGAAAGATAGAATGAAGAAGGAGGAGAAAGAAGAAGAGAGACAGAAAGACAAAGAAACGAGATGAACTAGTGGACGAAATCGAAAATAAACATAGAAACAAGTGGTGTCTCCACTTTTTCCATTCTACGCAATTCAAACTTTTTGTATACTCTTGCAAAGCTGAAGAAAAACGAGAGAGAGAGAGAGAGAGAGTGAGTGAAAGTGAGAGAGAGAGAGAGAGAGAGAGAGAAAAAGCAAGAGAACGCAAGAGTAAGAAAGAAAGTAATACGAATGATGATAAAGAAGCGAATGCCGTGAGTAGAGTTATGAGAGAAGTAAGCGTAAAAGACAAAAAGAAAAAACAATGAATAAAAAGAACGAAGAAAATTAGCGAAGCGATTTGGTTCGATTGAATGTTGAGTGAAAGTGCCTTTTGCGATGTGTTTCGTATTTCGTATAGCTTTTCGTCGTTGAAGGGAACCGATTGCTTTCGATTAAAAATTCTGTGCCATTTCCACTTGCTATAAAGCAGAAATTGTATGGGTAACGCGTATTTATGAAATATTCGATAACGAAAGGTAAAACCTTAATTTTCCTAATTTTTCATGTTTTATCGATCGATCGATAAACCAATTATTATGTAAACTATTGTGTATAATACTTCGACGTATAGGGTGTTTCGCAACATATGACAAAATGGTCAAGTAATAACATATGGTTTTATTATCACTGTTATTGTTGTTGCGTAACGTTTGGTTCATTCAGTTACTCGAATTATTCGGTTTTGTAACACATAACTCTCCTCATATCATACCTCTATGTTACTCGTTGAATTTTTGTTAGTTCCTCCAAGTGCCAACTTCGCGTACAATATATCGTCCAATGTTTTTCAAACATCCTGTACACGTTTAAAATATATTCAAAACGTGAACCAGCAATTATCAACATTTAAATACCTTGGATTGTTCTGTTCTATGTATCAAGCTACGTGTATGTATTACGATCGCTATAACAAATATGCGTATAATTAATCTGCAAGCGCAGAATGTTGATATCCTACACGTTAATGTACAAATTACATCAAACTCTGTAAATGAAAAAAGAAATAAACGGAACAACAAGAGATACCAAGAGATATGGTTAAAAGCTTACAACAAATAGGATCAAGAAACGAGCTACATAAATTAATATAAACTCTATAAAATCATCTTTGCCACACACCGTGCAAACTTATTCAAGAAAGTATTCCAATCTTCTAGATTCATGCCATATTTCGAACACATTTGAACAACGATAATTACTGGTTCATCTTGTACATTTTATACGTTCGAAGTTACGATACTTGCTATTATAACGTCGTTTAAGGTAAATTAAAAGGTCTCTTTTTTCGAACGATTAATTTTATTCTACCATTCTACCTTCGAAACTGAAAGGCTGAAAGCGCAGATTAACTTTAATCATAAGTAACCTCTGCACTCTTCTCACGTTCATTTAAACGATCTATATTGTGTGTTCATCGAACGGTGTACTTATTCTATTATACCATATCCTATCGAATTATAACGTTCTTTTCTTTTTTTATTGTTGTACATTGTAATGGATTTTTAAGGCACGACAAATCTCCCATTAGGAATACACGCTTCGCGTATATTCTACGATCAGGGGAAAGAGGACGTTAAATGGGGGATGGAGAGTTCTATTGAAAGGGACGGGTTCCGCGGCACGTTAATTTCAGGTACAGAAATATCTTAAAATAAGTGGTACAATTACATTTATGTAGTACCTTGCGCACACTTTTAGAGTGTGAAAGCTTAAAGCTTTAAAAGGGAGGGAGGTGAAGGAATTAAATTCCGTCTTAAAGTCAAGGGTCCCTTCCAAGAATCATCCAATATGTGAGAATTTTTAGTTATTCGAGGATTCTTAGACAATTTACGTCGAAAAGTGGAACGACGATAATTTTATTTGAATAATTCCTTCGCGGTTGATTTTACGCGCACCAATTTGATTTTTTTTTTTAAATAAATTAGTACTTGTCTGATACTATATTGATAAGACTGGTTTCAAATTTTAGTAGATTATGTCTTTACAAGGCTGAAAATTGTGCGAGAAACGTGTTTCTATTACTGACGATTAATAGAAAGTAATTTTTCTCACTAGCTAAAAGGAATTTGGTAGAAATTTGTTTGAAAGAGTTAAAAGTAAAAATTATTTGATCATTTCATAAAAAATTATGCCTTGGTAAAAGCAATTTTGTTCTTGGTAAAGATTAAATTTCCGTCGAGAAATTTCTAATAAGAATACATTCCTCTCGATGAAAACATTAATTTCAAAATTATAATGGCAAGTTTAACAAGAGTTAGATTTAACAAGAGAGAGAGAGAGAGAGAGAGTAACAAGAGAGTTGATGAAAAGTAATTTTATGGCCGAGGAGTAAAGGTAAGGCACACGCAAAAACAAATTAAAAATATCTGTTTGTTTTAAAGTATCTTGTTTGCTCTGCTACGTAATTTCATCCAGTTTTTTTTCTCCTGATATAATTATAATCAAGGTTTCCCGTGAACATGTAATTGGTCTTCTTAATTTATGAACGCTATTTATAACGTTGCCTCGAAACCTTTATCGTTATTATCGTAAATTATTCGGTGATACCAAACTGGACAGTTGAAAATGATATAATAAATTCTTATTACAATCGACATATTTGAACAAAATAATTATATGTCTTCCGATAAAATTAACGCAAGATCTTTTTACTTTGATCAATTTTTCTTTGTGAGATCATTAATTATAAATTGTCTCGTAAATTTTCCATATAATGTAGGTAAATATATTTTCAACATCGTAAAACAACAAATCGCTTCTTTTCCTTTTTTTTTTTTATTTCTTTTAGAAATTCCTTTTTTCTTTTAGAAAAGAATCTAACATTTTAAAAACTTTTAGTAGCTTTCAAGAGGAATAAAAATTGTTTAACGTATCTAGATGCTAAGATGTAATACTCTTTTAGTGCAAATTATAGTTTGGTGTCTTCTTTTAGTTAAATACTTTTAAACAAATTTTATTTTTTCATTTACCACCTAATATTGTTAAATCGCAACAATAAGCACATGTAGTACAAGAAAGGAATATTTAAAATTACACATAATTAATTCACAATCTGTACATATGTCTGTTGTATTCAAACGGGAGAAAAGAAGTTTTTTTATTTCATTTTTATGTTCTATTTCAATCTTTTCTAAATAATTTCTCTTAGCCTACTATAATCGTTTCTAGACTATTTTCTTTATTCTCATTTACCATCTTACCACAAAACGTGCTTAAATATAGCAAATATAAAAAACAAATTTAGAGCTATATTTTGCTTTAATATCACAAGAACCATCGACTCTCAAAGTCTTGCGCCGTTATTTTCTCCCACATTTCGATTACATATGCCACACATCCTTCTCTACATGTCGAACATAGAAAATCTTTTAGCAAACCTAAAAAAGAAGGGATAATGAAAAAGGATGAACAAGTATAGTTGACATCGACGAATACTCACGAAGGGACCCTGAAGCACGGAATATTCCAGAAAAAAATTCGAAAGCTTCGCGGCGGAATTAAATCGAGCATTTCTTATCGATAATTTGAAAATCGAGACTCGTTAAAAAAGACCGAGCGACGTGAAAGGCGTTTATAGACGACGTGTCACTCGTCTCTTCGTTGTTGATTCTCATCTATTATACGATCACACAGACGTACTTACGTCCATCGAGAGACTCGTGGATGTTTTATTTCTGTATGCGAACCGTCTCGTTCGCCTCAAGGACTAAACTCGACGATGAAACTGGCGTTTTATTCGCTGCGAGAATGGTCCCATTGGGGCGGTAATAGACCCGCGAAGTTCTTCGTTCACGGCATATCGATTCGAGACTGGAAAGGATGGCGGAAAAGCTTAGGGTAAGCAGAGGAGAGAGGAATTCCCTCGTGTGTGAAACAGAATTTCGTAGTAATAAGGAATCCGTCGATCTCTAGGGGACGGACAAGCAACTCTGTATCGGCGTTTCCTTGTTGGTCGCGCTTTGAAAGGTCGAAAAACATCGGCTCGAAACAGGCATTTCGTGTAATTGATTAAGAAAGCGTGTTTATTTCTACGTAGAGTATTTAGAGAGGGATAAAGCGTAGACTGATATGGAAACGAATCACTTTTTAATCGGCGAGAATACGTTTCCTTATCTCGCGAGGTTTTTCTCCTTCGAGTTGGAAATCTGAAGAAAAAGACTCGTCTCTGACTAATCGTTTCAGTGTTTGCTATAAGATATACATATGTAAGGAGGGAATGTGCGTGTGCGCGTGTATACCAGACACACTGTTTGTCTTTTGTAATTTTTTTCGACTCCAAGTATGCACGTCTAATAGTTGTAAAAATATGAGAAATATATGTGTTTTATGTAAATGTGCTAAATAACCATTCACGAAGCTGAGACGACATGTTATAAATTCAAGAGATCTCTTATCCTATACGATGTACGAATACGTTGTATGAACACAAGTGACACGGAATCAGAATTGAATTGAATTAAACACGGTATTCGTTGAATACGAATAATTTAACATGGATGTGCGTATTACGGATTAAACACAGAAATGGTAGTTTTTAAAGAAAAGAAGAAATATTGACTTTGCATAGAGGAAAGGATCAGAAGAACGTAATCCATTCGAACGTAAAGTAATTTTACGCGTAATCTTACTGTATGTACAAGTTCTATTAGGATGTAAGATAGACGATAAGAATTATGGAGTATGTGGCTGATTGTGGACAGCGACGATCTTTATCATTGTTACAATTATTATAGCTCTTGCATACACTATTGCAATACGTATTACTACTGCAACTATTATAAATAGGAATTAATAAGCTTTCTTATGCCGTTTCTCTATTGTACCACTTATATACACCTGATGCACGACTTTTCGAGAATAAATCTTTATGAAACGCTCCAGTCTTTGTAACTTGGTTGTTCTTTCTAGACTTTTTCATACCGTTACGTATCCCAACGCGCTCACAGAAGTCTCATTTATTGGTATCAGCATTTTTTATACTGAGAAATCTAAGAAATGAAATCTGAGAAATCTGAAAAATCTAAGAAGTTTAAGAATAAATTTGGAATGAGGAAAGATTATCATATGTTATTCTTATATCATTTATTTGGATTATTTCAATTCCGAATAATTTTTCTCCGAATTTCTAACAATATTGGATAGATTGTAACATTCGTAGAGAAATTTGAGAAGAATATAAAGGCAGATGTATTTTCGTAAAATTAGTATTTGAATAGCTCACATATCTTTTACCATCTTCTCGATCTTTTCAAAAAATGATCTTTCTTTAAATTCTCTCACTTTTACACATCTCTAATACGTTAGAAATAGTCTTTTTGTTACTAAAAGAATTATTGTAGAAATGAAAATGGATAATAGTCGAAATACATATGTTCAGCGTGTAACAAAGTGTCAGACAAAGTAGAATACATCAGTTAAGATCAAACACATTTTGTTGGCTTTTCATTGATATATGAGATTTAATATCGTCTGTCCAGAAATATCATCTTTTTTAATGGATCAATCTTCTGTTCTCTCACACCTACTTATATCTTCTTTTTATTTCTTTTTGACTTCGATACAATTATTAATAGCAATCATCCGATTTGACAGAAGTTTATAATAAATCATTCTCCTATGATCCTGTGGAATACACAGTGAAATTTAATATCGATTGAACTTTTTGAACAATCCAATATATCGAGATTGAAAAGAAATCGTACTGACAAATTGTGCGATAGTTTACGACATCGTTGGAAAAAAAACTTATCGGAAAGTACTCGAGCGTAAAATAAATGACGATCCATAATCCTATATAAGAAATTCTCACCAACTACCTTGGATATACGATATACTTTTTGTAGCACAAAAAAAAAAAAAAGATTCAAGTTAAAATTATGCGAATCAAAAATATGAAATCTTCCAACACGTTCTGAATCGAAAACGTTTCCCTGCTAAACATTTTTAAGATGCTCTGAAAAGAAAATAGCATCGAAGACTACACAGGAAAAACATGACAAGCGCATTTTCCTCGATTTTCAGATTTTTATATTAGTCTAAAGAAAAGTATTCTAGTGTGAACTTGAAATAGGTACAAATCTACGAAACATTGTAAAGATGCTAATGGCGTAACTAATTTTATAGCAATTAATATTTTTGAAGTATTCAAATTTCAAACAATTTAAAAAGTCTGACTAGTTGTTCTCCTGTAATTTCCAATTTTCAACGTAGCTATCAAAGCCTCTAAAAACTGAAGCAGATAGGTGGTCTTTTTTCCAAGAAACATCTTCCAAAATTCTTAAGAATAGATTATAACAAATTACAATGTTTAATCGCCGAATGTTGGAGTATTCAAACGTTAAATTTACGCGAGAAATATCAAAATACGATAAAATAAATAAAGTACAAGATAGTGAAATACGTCGAACAACGAACTCACATTAGAATCTCCATCTTATTTAAGATATTCTTAAAATCAAAAGCAGTCAGCAGAAAAGTCAAAAACATCGAACGAATAGCATGTGTATTTTCTATACGACTGGAAACGATCGAACGTGACGTTACGAGATTTCATACTGAGCTTCGTCTACGTTTTATGTTCAATGATCTTAGAGACACGTTCGAGCGGTTCGAAATAACCGTCCTTTCGTTTTAAGTAAAAAGTCCAACAACGTGAAAGATATACTGTGCTCCTGGAATAAAGATTTTATCAGTAGAAATACACCATCGCGAGGTATTTGGTGTCATGATAGCTCCTTAAAATCGTTTGCGGAAGACATTTAAAAAGCAGATTGGAAATGTCGACAGTTGTCTTCAGTTTTTAGATAAAATTTATCAACATTAAAATCATTAACGATTGATGTATTTTTATATCTTATTATTTTAAATGTCTCTAAAAATAGATTACTTCGATAGTTCTTACGTAGATGTAATATTCTGATCTCTTTTGGACTTGCGTCATCTAATGTTTTAATCTATCAAAATTCATTCTGACGTTCTTTATATTGTATACGGTACAGTGTACTATAAGTTGTATTAGATTTCCTGTAAATCAATTAATGATATTTATTTCTTTGTATACTATAATTAATTTTATATTGTTTCGATAGTTCTTGTGCAATCAATATCTATTCTAATATCCTCTGAATATTCTTAAAATATAGAGTTTATCAAACGCAATTTAATTTGATAATAAAATTCTGAATTCTGAGAACATTTGCGATTTAAAACATATAAATTAATAGATTATTCAAGTATGCAAATTATTGCGCATTTTGCGCATATTGCAATTGCAATTTATATGTAGATTTTGTCGAGAGATTAATAATGGAACTTTTGATATCGTACCCGAAACATTTGTTTCATGGCGGATTAATTAATATTAGGATGAAAGCATGGAGAAGGTTAATTGAGTCTGACAGGAGAAGGTGAAGACACTAGATTTTCCTGTATATGATAAATTACAGAAACAATAAATATTTTAAGCTAAACGTAATTCTTTCTTCTATCTTATACTTGTAATATTTAACTATGAATCGTTGAAATAAATTATAATACGTATTAAATAACTTTACTATTTCATTTGCATGGTTTTTGAATTTAATTTATATTTCATGGAGAAGGGGAAAGAGCGAGACGGGGGGAACAGCGAAATAACACATTTATTGGTCGTTTAAATTATTCTATAATTAAATTTCTACCCCAGGGTAAAATTTCAAACATTGAATTAGCCAGGAGCCCGATAATGAAATAACAATTATTTAGCGCTACACTTTGACGTTATCCTACCGTATCTTCCCTATTTCTAATGCCAGTCCTATGAGACATTCCTAAACGAGAATCTAGAAATTTATAATTATTTTTGTCAAACTATATTAAAATTAGAATGCGTCACGTCCTTTTAAATATCGAGATACAGTATCCTCGATACTCCTATGATTTTAATATTAAATTAAATTATAATTCAATTATAAGGTAGAATGGGGGTAAATTTTCAAATGCACGAATTAATTCAAATTATATTCGAATTAAATCGAATAATATAAAACCAAATAATTTCATCCAGAAAATAAAGACATATACAAACGACATATGCTAAATGCATAAAACTAATCCAATAGTTCCTAACAATTGATTCGTCTCGAGTGAAAATATAGAGTAATGGAAACGTATATTGATTTATCATAGAATTGCAGACGAATAACAAATTAATGCTTTTTCGGTCTTATCACGAATGATTTACGTCATTCGGATGCTGATGCAATGAATGCAAATCTTTTCGATGAATCTCTGATACCGAATACCGATCAAAGCATCGAACGTAGGTAGCACATTTTCACAATTTACATGACACGTTAAATTGGTTTTTCATTCTTAGAAAATCAATTTCACGAAGGATTCGTTTCGGCTGAGGCACTGATCAGTGCATTGAAATCTAGTGACGAGACGCATCCCACAAAAAGTTAATCGGCTCCTGAAAAAGTCGTATTACGCCCCTGCGCTCAGTTTCTAAGATTCCATGAATCTTTGTCAAGAAAAAATTCCAAGGCGATCATTAATCTAATTTCGTACGAAATTTTATCGTCCTTCTTCGTTCCCGTGCCAACTGAAGATCTTAGAGGAAAAATAGCGCAAATGCGGCCCAAATCACATGGCAAAAGGTAACAAGTTTTCATTCGTTACAGAGTACATTAATAAATTAATGGAAATAAATAATTTGATATATCGTACTAGTACAAGAACATTCGTAGACATATTCCTTTAGTTTTTGCCACATTTTCATTTTGCAATTAAAGAAGAAACATGTTTTGTTAAAAATTATTCAACGATGTGGAGGACGTAAAACTGTAGGTGGACAAATTTTTTTCGATAAAAGAGAAACATGTTTTATTTTTTTTTTAAGAAGAGGAAACTTTTTTTTAAAAGAGAAAACAAATTATATTTAACACGATTGCATAGTAACGTTAAAAGAAGTTAAAATATGCAAACATCGAGCAATTGGTTAATCGTGATTTTGCATGAATGCGAAATAACGATGCAAAAATTCTGTAAATACCGTTTGTAAGAGTTACAAGACAAAAGTAACGAATTGAGCGTCATTCTCATTCTCATTCTCATTGGGAAGATTTTGTACATTGTGCATGAAATGCGAAACAGAATTTACCTAAAACCTAAATTGAAATTTGGAATTAAACGGGGACATATATCATAGAAAAGTTAATAATACGAAAATTAGTTAAAGAACGATAAATTTGTCTTACTGCTCAGTACTCTGTTGCTTTAAGCAGAGGAACTCGGTAAAGCAACGATCAAGAAACATAAAAGATATAAACAAGAAGAAATTTAACGTTATTATACATAAACATGAAATTTTTATTATAATGTTAAACGTATAAATCTTTTTGTTCATATATTAAGATTACACAATTTCCACCTGTTCTCACATGCTTTTAAACGGTCCTCTCGCACAATTGAACTAACGTTATTAACGAAATTTGGTTTATTGCTATTAATAAATTCTCTTACATCGCGGTAACAAGTTTTATAGTAAAAAAAATGGAATCTTAGAAGTAGATTTTACAACTTACATATTATCCAATTGTTTTGTCTGGCGAAAAATTGCAGAAGCATAACAAAAAGCTCTATAATCTACGGTTCGTAACTCGTCCAATTACTAAAATTTGTAGCTGATAAATTATTATGTAGAAGGACCCAGATAATAATTGTCAAACTTATTAATCATTTTTTAAATCTATTCCACTTTCTGTAACACTTACGAATAGGATTGTATACGTAACAATCGTCGATGTTTCTCTTATCGAGCCATAAAGTACTCACTGTTCAACCTAATATTCATCGAGTCAACGGTATAGAACGCGGTATTCGAATATAATTGATGCAGTCATTTTTGTAAGTCAGATTTATTGACACATACATACACCTATCCATCTGTTTCGTTTCTGTTGAATTAATCCAAACATGGAAAGTGGCTTTGAAACAGCTTGTTAATAATTTGTTGAAATCCATAATGGATCGTTTCATTGGCAGATAACAAACTTTTGCGAATTGGGATTGCAGGTATTTTCGCGATATATATATTGTGAAGGCTTTTTTGCATGATGTTTGCTCGGGATATGGATTTTTCGACGGTCGAGAGTACTGCGCAATGAGACAGATTCAACGACCTGGATAAAAAGTTGCTTCGTTCACCGACTTGTGCTTTAGGACTCTTCGAACTGAAGCAAACGTTCACGATATCCGGCTTTGGAAGTTATTATACTCTTTGGCTCGACAGGATATTCGAAGGAGAAGGTCATCCCCAAATATAGAATTTATGGTTAGGATAATCAGTTTCCAATTGTTTTCTGACATCATTCCTTACGTGAGATATAGTGTTAGGAATGTTCCAAAATTTAGTCTTGGACGTAATATAATGTACCTTTCTCATGCCAAAGAAACTTGCGTAAGACGATCCTTTATACGATGATAATTATTGAAATATTTTTAGGTACTGTACTTCAACTTTATATATTTTTACATAAGGATGATAATAGGAATATTTGATATTTAATCTTTTCATTATTTTCTTATTTTTTTTTCCTCCTATAATCTTTATTTACGGGAAATTTCCTTTTTAAGATTCTTTCTGAATCCTAAACAAACATAAGTGAACAAAAATAAGAAGAAACGTAATAGGTACCTATAAATTCTTACAATGTGCTTCAACATGCATTCAACAATAGAAAGTGAAAGATTCAAATATTCATAAATTGAGATTCAACAGGATATACGTTTTAAAATATAGGAGTAACATGTACGTATTACACGATACGTACTATAGACTATTTTTGATTGCATTTTATATAAGCGATAATATAATACACAAACAGTGATAATATTGTGAATTATTGATATAAAAATTATGAACAAAGGAATGAAGAGGAAATAGGATTAGCATACAGAAATTCTAAAAGGAATCGATAATGGAATTGGTTTACTCAATAGCTCAATAGCTGCTGGCGAAATTTGAGAAGAAAATGGTTTTAACCTTTTATCGATTCGCATCGAAATGACCTAATGACATTTTTAATCAGGTCCTAAAAGAGAAGCTTCTTGCATTACGTTTTGTATTTTCGTCGAAACTCTCTCAATCTCACGCCTACGTTTATAAGACATTTATTTTCCTGCAAATTTAAGTGAAGTGTGCTTTATGGCATATGTGTTCTTAAACGCTTTCCTATGTCAAGATTTGACGAGAAAATGTTTCACGACGGAGCTTCCTCGCGGAGACAAAGGAAAAAACAATCTCAAGAGAAATTATCGAATAGAAAAGAATATTCCCATTCTGTTAGATCCATATTCTAATTCGGAACGAGGAGGAAAAATATATTAAATAATTTTACTTTTTAGTAAAAAACTTGTTTTCCTATGTCAGTTAACCTTTCAAATAAATTCAAGCGTTACCTTGTATATAGAAAAAAAAGAGGCAGATATAAAGAGAAGATGAAAGTCTCTGAAGGGAGCCTTACGAGACGAGGATTGCTGCTTTGAAGGACCTGTTTTGATGACATTACGAAGTCCTGCTGAAGTGCAAAGTTGAAACTCAAGCAAAGAGATGAATTCACTTGTTTATTAGATAGATTTCTTTCATCTCCGGTTGCTTCGTATTATTCGCTTCATTTTAAAACAGGAAATATCGAATTACCAGAAGATCAGAACTTTCACGATGACTTGTTCCACGGCAGTATACCGTTACTTTTTTTTTTTTACTGAGTGGAATGTTCTATTAAGATAAATTTGTTCTGCAACTGTTATAAATTCTTTATGAAACACTGTATCTGGGCGATAATTTATATTTTATAAAATAGTTCATTACTTTAATAGAAGATTAATATAATAATTTAATAGAAGGAAAATCAGATTCAAAGCTTCATAGAAATTTTACCAATAATCACGTGCAACTCTTTTTAGAAAAAAAAAATATATATATAATAAATCGAACGTATGATAAAATTTAATCTTTATTTCAATTTCAATATTTTCTTAAAATCTTCTTATCATTTTCCATCTACAGTAAAAGTAGGAAAAAAAAGGACACTGAATCTGGTCCATCAAATTCTGCTTGCTATCCAACAAGACAGAAAGACGCTCTAATCGTTAAAAATAACATAATCCAATAAAGAAATAAATTTTACGCAAACTGATAATAATTAACCTTTAAAACGAAGTATCCCTTGTTTCCTTGCTCCTTTTTATAAACGGCCGATATTTTTGAGCAACCGTCGACATCGAACGAGCGCCATTGTTAAACAAGAACAAAGCTGGTCGAATGTCGATAACTTTATATCCAGATAATATGTACCACGTAATACTACCTTAACGATCTACTCTACCTTGATTTTCCCCTATTTAATAACGCTATCGAATCTCCATAAATTTTCTTCGACTTTCCTTTTCGTCTTTCTTCTTCTTTTCCTTCTCTATTTCTTTTTTTCTCTCGGTCGATTACCAGAAGAATGTTACCGAAATCCTCGAAAGGAGTCGGATGAAAAGGTTAAATGTTGCGAGATGACAGCAGTCTTGGTTCTTTTATTTATCGTCTGATAGCGTTTACTTTGTTAACAAAAATCTCTGGGATATACCGGTAACAGGGACATATGCACGAAGCCGATCAAAAGCATCGCAACCTGGTTTTTAACGTCGATCGGAGCAACCCCATGGAACCCAGCTAGTTCGAGCTGGCTGGTGAGCCAGCAGGGCGAAAGGGGTGGCTGTAGTGACGTATCGACCGACGAGGTCATCTGGGGTCACCAAAGTTCATAGCGTCTCCTGGTTCACGAACTCGCCGAAAGTGCGGCCGCCATTCTGTTTCGTCGAACGACCGTTTCCACGAAATCGAAATTCCGTTTTTTTTTCTCTTCTCTGTTTCGTGCATTTCTGTCAAAATCAATACACCAATAGGTGCCACAAGAGTTTGCTGTGATTTTCCAACTTCCATAGTTTCACTTTGGTTCGCTGTAGCCATCCTTTCGCGTAATCAAATTCGTATCGATCGTTGTGAAATTAAATTCTTGATTGGCTTACGTTGTTTTTAACGATTTGTCCGTTCTTTTTCTTACGGATAGTAAACGGTATTGGATTAGTTTCGCTATTTTATCTACTTTTTTAGACGTTTCGGTCTCTCCTGTTCCACGCATTTCTGTCAAAATTAATTCATCGATAGATACGTCAAGACTATCGAGATTCTCGAATTTTTTTATTTCAATGTTGCTCCTGTTTCAGCAAACAAAAGGGACTTGTAACTTTTTAAGGGAACGTTTAACGTATATATTAAATGTATTTTTCTTTTTGAGAACAATGATATGTAAAGATAAATGATCTGTGTCAGCTGCAGGTTTTTGAGATATTTAAATGAATTTTTATGAAACATTGCAGAGCTTCCTGAAAAACTATACCTACACTACTTTCCTGATAACTACACCTATACTAGGTGTATGGAGTCTATTTTGGTAAATTGTTAAAGTTTTAATTGAAAAACTCGATGGTTAAGCGAAACGAGCGCATTTATTTTCAAAAACCAGATGAGTAAAGAAAATATATCACGTTATTATACATTCATGAGAATTTTATAGAATGTAGGAGATATAATATGGTATACATACATATATTAAATATTTAAAAAGCAATTCTCATTCTAATATTTGATGGATGAAATAAATCTCTATTTAGTCTTCATTTTTTTAGTTATGTTCACGAATATTTGAACTTGCATAAATATCAGCAGTCTAATTATGATTTTCTAAGTTTTCTAAGTTTAGGACTATACAAATTTCTTTATGGAACTTCAACTTTACCCACAGTTTTGTCAAATCAAATTGAAATTATCATTTGTATCATTTTTGCTTGCTCAATTAACTATCATGTATCAACAAATCTTATGAATATAATTTTACTATTTTAATATGATTTTCTTCATAATACTTCTTATGATACAAGATCATTTAATCACATTTGAGAGATATACGATTAACAGACAGAATGTCAGCGGCGAATTGTGTCTTGTTGTTGAGTTTAGTATATTCGACTACTTACGTGTTACTCTACTGGCTACCATGTTTGTATTATCAGAGAATGGAATCAATGTTGCTGTTGCTGAAATTTCAGCTTCGACACCATGTACCTGAATATTCAAATGATTTCTTATAAATATGTCATTGAGTAAATTCTTAGAAGCATCAATAAACTGTGGAAAATTATTAACACAAAATATAGTATATAATTTTTAAAAGGAAATATGACGCACATGATAGTAAGAATATACGACAGAGATACATGTAACAATCAAGCAAGTAATTTGCAATTGTATATATAAATAAAAATGCATATAATATTTAAAAAAATAACTCGAAATGGTATAAACGAAGATATAAAGTATTTAAACAAATCCACTTTCGTTATTCTAATATTAACCATGTGCTACAATTTTAGAAGTAAATACACAAGAACATATTATATAATATACGAGTCGTGTTTAAATTTCACTTAGTGTAATTTTTTACTGTTTAGTATAATGCATAAAGAAAAGGGGAATGTGATTTACCGTTGATATCGTATAGCGAAAGATAGAGCTATCAGATTATCAGGCACACCTAGAGTAGATGTAAAGTAATCCCTCCTGTTATCATCACTTATTCTCTTGAAATATGATATAGCATTTTTATGCGTCGTATATCAGAGATAAACGGTAAAATCTTGTGTAAACTTCGGGAATTGGGGCAAACAGATTCATCGACACGCATCAGGTGCTTTTGCACTTGAAAAAAACAGGGTAAGTGAGTCGTAGCGTTCAGCCTAGAATTTTCTAGCAGGACGTGTTTCATTTTTACATAATAATCTTCTCGAAGTATATTTTGGTATATCCTTGAAATAATAATTTTTGAGAATATTTTAATAATAATTTTTGGTTTTCTTGAAAATATTTAATATCAACGTTACTAAAGGATATTCTCTCGATAAAACGAATCGAATGATTAAAAACAGAATATATATTTTATACTTGTTACCGTAAAATATAGCATGCTTATAATATATTGTAGTAATTTTAGTTGAAATATTTGACTTATAAATAAAGTTTCAAACGATCATGACACTTTGTGGCTTTGGTGCGAAAATACTTTTATATATTCCTAATTCCTACACGTGTATTCTTAAGCCGTTTCTATAAATATAGCGTTTAATAGTAGCGTTTAATAGTAAAATACCGTATATTTGTCGAATACTGGAATTTCAAAATAAACCTGCATAGAATTAAAATAAACATAGTCATGCCGTTGGGTTAAATAAAGACTATATCTTACCTACTTACTTGAACGAGGTCAAATTGACTTCCTCTTACTAGTTGTACGTGTGTAGCAAATATTTTATCCATCAATTGAAGCTACTAGTTTCATAGTCGAAAATCCACAGTATAAGGAAAGATAAAAGAATAGAAAAGCATCACCTAAGGCTAATGCAGGATAATATACAGACGTAATAACAATGAAAAAAAAAGTGTCCATAACGATGATGTTTCTCAATTTTTGCCTCTTTATTGTCTTCATTTTATCAACGTTCTAAAAAATCCATGAACTAAGGATTAAAATCTTTAGATAAGATTAACATAGTGTCTATAAAGAGAGAAAACTTCATCTAATAAAAAATTACAACACATTGGTGAATAAAAAGAGTTTGTTAGAAATGTTAAATGTGTAAGCAATCTTACTTTTTATTCAATGAACCAATAACTTTAACATCATCATTAATGTGTTACAGAATTTCATATTTAAAAAAGAGAAATTTTTATTTAAAGCTGGTAGCTCAGTTGTTTATTATAATGTACATGTGAGTAATATATATATTCCAGCCCCCAGTTTTACCTCACCTCGTTACCAACTTACATAACAATTATGTTAACTATAACGATTCACGCTGAAGGGAAACATACAATAAGGTAGAATATGCACAATTGTCATTGCAACAATTTCATATATTTTTCTTATAAAACATAACGTAATAGGACTTTTTCAATCAATTATATATGCTATTTCGTTACATCGTAACAAAGTTTTACCATAGACAAGGTGGAGAATAGAAGTGAAATGCTTTTTCGTGTCCCGTTTTTGGGGATCACCTGATCCCCCTACCATTTTCGTGTTACATGCGACGTTATCGATTGAATATATTACTGTTCTGAATTAAAACTAAAGTCTTGTATGACATTATAAATAAAACATAGAACGAGATATCCCATAACCGGAATGGAATTTAAAATTCTATACTCCTACGATACTTCAGAAAACATTACACATCATGAAAATAATAAAATACTATAAAAAAAATCAACGAAAAGGGCAAAAGGATCATCAATATCTTATTTCCATGGATAAATATATCAATTAAAGACATCGACTTTCAAAAATATATTAAAACTAAGACATAGAACAAACGATGCGATTTAAGATTAGGACTTGACAATAATATTGGAAACAAAGAACGCAACATAGAACTAAGACGGTTGAAAACATAAAGAAGAACGACTTAAAACATAAACCTAAAATTAATTAAATTTAAACTTAAGTGTAAGTTTTAAATTTAAGACCCAAAACAAAGGATAAGCCTCTTTTTGTCTATCAACATAACTGGCCGTGCAAAGAATCAGGCTAAAAATTAACTTAAACTAGGTCTTAAAACTAGAATCTACTTAAATTAAAGTACATTAGATTACTACTGACAACCTTCCACCTCAAAGACGCAAACTTGGAGCAAAATTTAAAATACGACAGTATGAACACTTTGTTGTACTACTTGTAAAATTTCATACTTTAACATTTAAAGCGATTAGACAAAGGAGCTATAAACTTTCCGCTCCAAGTCAGTCAAACAATACTTAGTTATGACTATAGATATATAAAAATTAGACAAATAGAATTTAGTACAAGAAGTACGCACTAAAGAGTACCGCAAATACATATATCTTAAAATTAATGAAAATTGAAACGTACGCATTCCACGGTATCCAACGGTGTCTTACGGTGACTGACGGTGTCCCACGATGTCCTACGTTGCAGTTCAGTCTAGATCATCCAAAATTCTTTTGGCGGTTTTTGGTGACCCAAACTGGACTGGTGCGTAGTTCTTAGCTTGGTATCGTTTTCCAAAGATTAATCAACTGATTAGCTTTTGGAAAACGATACCAATTACCGGGTCTCACCACGAGGAGGTGACTACGCAAGAGACCCGCCCATGAGTTATTTAACATTATGCATCGGTCTCGACATTCAACCTATTAGCAGGAATGTCGAGATCTGACTCTACTTGATCATGGGCCTGCGTAAAGAGATAGTTGCTTCGTACTCTAACTGCGAAACATGTATCTCTAACGCAGCAGTTACACGAGTCGTTACAAACGTAAAACANAAGCCTACACAACGCAATATCTATCTCCCACACAACGCAACATGTATCTCACACACAACGATTACATCGATCAGTACAAACATCGTACAATAATTCGCAGCCCTATCGGCAACATTCCGTATCAAAGACACATTTGTCTAACCTGGAACGAAAGAAAAAGAATGAGGCTACTATGGATAAGGAGCCCCAACAATCAGACGATGAAAGAAACACCGCGACGCGCCCGGAACGAACGAAATCGCGATCTCTCGAAAGAACTAACAAACCTACGTGACATACCCCCGTGCACCAGATAACCCTAAGGTTCAGCGGAAGGCCCAAGCATTGACCTTCGCTCGATTCCTGTCACGTCGATTGCAACTTATCACGGTCGATGGCACCGACCGATGATACCAGTGATCCAGCAATTGGGCCTGTAATTTAACACACTCCAACTGAACAAGCGACGGCCCGGGGAGGGACCGCTGAACAGGATTACAAAGGCAAGGCCCCAACTGAACAGTGGGGTCCACTCCCGCGGGTTTGCCACGTGAACAGGATTACGGAGGACGTTAAATGCAGGTCCCTGTCCGAGTACCGAAGTACCAATCGGATAGGATTGCGGATCAGCGACTCACCAGCGCGATGACAACTCCCGCGATTCGCGGCAAACGACGAGCAGTTGTCGAGTAGTCACCAAGACAGAGGTTTCCTTGGGGCGACTTACGAATCCAAAGAGTTGTCCAGTGCACGTTGACCCTCACGTACCCGGAATACGCGCGAGCGAGTACGCCACGCGGCAGTTTGAAAGAACTGAGCGATCGTGAACCGATAAATCGCGAAAATAATTTTTCCATTGCAGTAAGGGAGGGAACCAAGAAAGACGAGATTTATATTTTTCGTTCCAAGATGGATAAGTATCTTTGTACAGAATGAGCTTACAATACACATAACATAGGTATCTATCTTACGATTAATTAAGACTAAAACGCACGCATCCCACGGTGTCCATCGATGTCCATCGGTGTCCCACGGTGTCCCACGGTGTCCCACGGTGTCCCACGGTGTCCATCGGTGTCCATCGGTGTCCATCGGTGTC